>NW_027494757.1:0-231629 GCF_021521415.1 Bidens hawaiensis
TTCATAACTTATATAATATTATTATGCATTTGTGGAGTTTTTTTGAAGCAATAGGTAAGGTTGTCTGTTGACAAAAGAAGTAATTGTTGACTTTTTTGCCCGATTTTTTTGACTTGGTCAAACAATACTATGGACGACTTAAATAACCAAGCTATTTGAATTTATAGAATACAAGAAGTATTAATGAATTTGACCATATTTCATATACCACATCAAAAGTAGCCGTCATTTTGTCAATATCATCATCATCGTACTCAGTATATCCCACCAATAGCAAAGCTATGTAGGGTCTGAGGAGGGTAAGATGTAGACAGCCTTACCTCTATCCCGTAGGAATAGAGAGACTGCTTCCGGTGAGACCCCCGGCTCGATAGTAGTTTTGCATTAAGCCTTGGACTAAGGCACATAACACATATATTGACAATATATATCACACATATATTTTGTCAATACATGTGTGATATATGATAATAGCCTTGACACTTCATTCAGTCTGTACAAATCTCATATTTATGTGCTAATCATTTCCATCTTTAAGCATCTTCATTCTTTAATAAAAATTTTAATTAGATGCTTTCTTATGAATGCTTTACAACTTTAAATAATTTTCATTCTTTAGTGGAAGAATGCATAACTAGTTCATTTGTTGAGTATACCTCAAATATTCATGACAGTAAACCACGATGACGGACTACTTTTGTGCCCATTCTTTTAGTCAAATGTAATGGGCTTTCTCACGAACGGTCTACCTGGTAGTCTGGTACCCATGGTTTAAAAATGTCATTTTTTGATCCTAGGACCATCCTCGTATGTGGTTTTACGATGACAAAAAAGATAGAGATAAAGAAAATGACGTGACAATAGTGTTATGACAAGAAAATGATATAAAGATATATATTCAATAAGGTGAAAGATAAAGATACTAAGATTCCTTAAAACTATTAACATAATCTTAAAGTGAACCACTTTAATCCTAACTTGCATACTTAAAGAGGAGAGGGAGTCCTCCCGTTTATTCCCGCGTGCCACATCACCATCACGTAAGTTTTTTCCACCTTTCCTTATATTCTTTTCGCTTTTCCAAAAAAAGCAGGGTGTCATCATATCTTTTCCCCAATTTTTCATGTTTGATTTATTTTTAAAACACAAAACTATTTGTTGTTTTAAATTAAATTAATATAAAAACATGTAAAACTAAAAATAAAATCTCAATAAGTTACCATGTTACAGAATGATCAAAGTGCAATAAACACCCGTTAATATTATGATTGAAAAAACAAAATGTAGCCCAAGACTTATAACATTCTAGGACTAATCATTATTTCATCTTTTTTCAAGAACTATCCACGTCAACGTCTTTGATACGCATAAAAGACAATGCAGGTCTCTAACATCAATTGAATCTATGGATTCTGAAAAGGGTTGATTCAATTTGTAGCCACAAACACGTCTTTTGCAGCAACTATAAGGAAGAGTCTCATCATGACCAAGATCAAGCTGCGGGTCATTTCATGGTGAACATAATCAGCCAGAATCTCTTCAATCCCGTTATTTATATGCCAAAATAAAGCAAGATTTGGTAAGAAAGTTGGAGAGACCGTCGAGCTCAGGCCCAGTTTAGTAGCCTGCAAATGTTAAGAAAACTATTTTTTAAATAAAATAATTTGTAAGGTTTTAAGCATTAACAATGCACATTTGGAACTTTAAACCCCTTTGACCCACCATATGGCCCGTTTCTTGTAACTTTTAGTTTACCCTATTATTTGACCCGCTAGAGAAAACAAAACCCATCACTCAAGTTGAGCCATTCACAAGAAAACGGGTCAAATTTACCACCTCTAATAGGATATGACGATGAAGTTTGGGTTCATCCGTTCATATTCTTCCACTATATTGTAATCAGTAAGAGATATTTTAGACATTTGACAAATAGCTAGTTCATGGGATGGAATTTCAGTATCAAATTGGAAGGTTTTATTAACTAAAAATACACTTTTACAACATCTGACACACCATATGACCCGTTTCTTGCAACTTCGTATTTTACCACCTTTGACTTGCTAGAGATAAAAGCATAACCCAAATCAACCTATTCATAAGAAATTGGGTCTAAATTGCCACTTCTAACCAAAAATTATGACAACCTGTTGGTTCCATATGATTCAACTATATTGTAATCAGTAAAGGGTATTTTAGACATTTGACAAATAGCCATGGAATATGAGCAAGGGCCCTACCTGTGGAGCGTTTGCAACGGGTGTGCTTAAAGCATCTCCAAGTACAGCACCAGATGCAGTGAAATAAGCAGGCCCGTTGTGTACCCCTTTGACGGAGGTGTTGCATACCTTCTCTATTTTAGCAGGTTCTGTTAAATAAAAATTTTGATTTTATAACTGAACAAAAAGAATTTTCATTGTAAAAACATAAACAAACTAACATTAAACATACATTGAAAATATTCAAATAATTTTATGGATCGTAACAACGTACCACTGTATGTAGAAAAAGATCTAATCCACTTCGGGGTTGAAAAACCTGTTTTAAAAGATGATACACTGCCAAACATATTGTCGTACAGAAATGTTAGCTTTGCATTAGTTACCAAGGATTGTTTGGATTTTAAAAAATTCAGAGTCTAAAACTTCAACAATTATCTTTATTTCATAAAAAATTAACAAATATTATAAGTACTTTTAGTTCTCTCTAAGATAATCAATTTTGTTTGTTGCGGTTGGTATGGAACCGAAACTAATATCCAAAATTGACTATTTGATACTGAAATAGCCATATAATTATTTAATATCGCATATCCAAACACCCCTAATATAAAAAATAAAAAAAAACAGAAAAATAAAAAGAATGAAGCATATGCATCCTTCAGTTTCATGTTGATAAAACTTTACCTCATGGGTTCTGAACAAACAGGAGCACCTGCAATCATTCAAGTAATACATTATGATATAATCTACTACTGTGTTAACAAATTCATGATTTTAATCATACCTTGATGAAATTCCGGTACTAGTTTTGACCTTTTTCCAAATTCCTAGCACAATTGCATGTGACAAAAACATAAAGTTTTATTAGTCATAATGGCATTGCAAGTTCAATTAAAAAACAACATTGAGTGATAAAATAGTAAAATGTATAAATGATAAAATTTACTTGACTAGTTATGCCTAATGGCAGTGTGAAATGAATAATCTAAAGCAACATAATAAGCTAGAGATAGTGATTAACTACCTCTAACATTGAGATACCAGTAACATATCCTCGTGATGTGGATCCCGCTAGTGCAGGCGAAGCTCTCTCCAATGATTGTGCAATGCCCTATTAACAACTTATAACTTATTATTTGATAAAAAATAGATCAATTATGCACACGCCTACACAAGAATGGCAGCTGTACGTAAATATGCAAATATGTCTATCATCTAGATGAGATGATCATGAAATGCTCTTAAGCATCAGCTTAGTCCTGTAAACGAACTGAACGTTCGGTGAACTGTTTGTGAACCCTTCGTTTATGTTCGTTCATTTAATAAACGAACGAACATGAACAAAAAGTTTGTTGTCATTTAATTAAACAAACGAACATGAACACATGTTTCGTTATATTAATAGAAATAATTAATTATTATGTAGTTTACAAATTAGGGGAAGGTTCATGTACATTTTAATCTTACCATGAGAGCGTAGGAAATAATACCAATTTATAAAAAAATGAGAACGTAAGAAAGAATACCAACTACAATACCAATCTACATAAACAATGATTTATAATAACAAAGAAAAAAACCTAAAAATTACAACAAAAGAATCAAAATCAAGAACAAAAGAATAACAGCAAATACCAACAAATACTTATAACAGCAAAAGAAAAAATCTAATAATAACAACAAAATATAAATAAGCAAATACTTATAACGTCTCATAATCGAAAATTAGCAAATACGAAAGAAAAATAAAGCAAACACCTATAAAAATAAACCTATTAATAACAGCAAATTGGTTCTGACTATTTTCATCTTAAAAATAAAATGTATTTGATCCTGTTTCTTACAAATTATATCACCCTAAATCTAATCATGTACTTTTGGATGAATCATCTAATTAATGTTTTATATTTGTTCGTTTGCGCTCGTTTAAGTATGCTCATTTATGTTTGTGTGTGTCCCTTTACATTTGTTTATATATGTTCAATTATGTTTGTGAACTGTTCCTTTGGATTTTAAATGAACAAACAAAACGAGCACAAATATGTTCAGTTTGTAAACAAACGAACATGAACACAAATATTTGTCCAATTAAGTGCTTGTGTTCGTTCGGTTTATCCTTTTCAACAGTTATGTTCCTAATTAGCAAAATCAAAAGCTAAGACATGCTTTTTTCAAAGGTAACAAACAGATTATCATAAAACAAAACCTTGGGAAATAAAATAATGAAAGCATACATACATTATTTGCCCGAGCAAATGAACACAGAGCCATCGCTTTCCGCCTAATCGTTGCACTCATCATCCTTATAACTAACCTGCATCAACATTACACAACTTTGATTTGAAACAATCATATATATTACTTCTCAACTTCAAACATTAAGCTTTGATCTTACGACAATTTAGGGTTTTTGCCTAATACGAATAAATCTTGGATTTAAATCCAGTAATTTAGGATTCGTAACTTCAATAGTCTAAATCATCCATTTGGGTTAATTTCAAAGAATCAATTCGACATATATGTATAGTTAAATCAATGAATCTGAGTGGATCTTACCTGGGTTAATTGGGACGACCAAGAACTGTAGATTATTAAGGTTAATTGAGTGACTGCACGATTTATTCTGCTCTTTTATTCTACAAGACAACTAATTACCGGATACAGTTCCGAGTTCGACTCGTTTTAAATTACTAGATCGAGTTCGAGTTCGAGTTCGACTCGTTTTAAGTTTTATAGGGTTTAAAATTTGTGCTTGGTTCGGCTAGTTTATTATTATTATTATTATTATTATTATTATTAATAATTTCCATTGCGGGCCGGTCACCTTTGTTAGTAAGACGAAAGAAGAAACGGGACATGACCAACGGTGGTTCATGCCCTAAAGCTCATAGCAACATTTTGAAATGGTGAGTTTTGCAACACTAACCAGTGGGTGACGTGACGTTTAGACGATAATACTCAAAAAAATTTAAGAAAGAGGAATTGAAGGTTGGCATACTCGATAACATACGACGAAAATCAAGTTTCGAATGTGTACCTTATACGGAAATCATTAACATCATCCTAGTTAATACGTTATGCTTGGATACTTGTTGATACGTATCAAACGTGGACCTCGTGAAGGAATGTAGAAGGAGAAAAAGGAACGCCCACCGCTTTAGAAAATTAGCAACACACATAAATAAGTCAAGCTTTTTGAATGTAACTTAGACTAGCTTTATCCGTGACCTTTTGGGTAGGTCGATTGCTAGGTGGAAAAAGAAAAATAAATAAATTACAAAGTATGTCACGACCAGTCCTCTAACAAACGATGGAATAACCCAGGTCGTTAATCAATTTGGATTTTTGTTAAATTGGTCAATATAATATACCAACATGGGCAACATCTCTCCCTTTGCTTTCTTTTCTTTTCAACAATTTATCGCATATCAACTAACTTTTGTCTTAAGAAATTTTAATGTTAACCTTTTATAAATACCTGAAAACACGTTTGTTTAGTATTCTTATAAACATTCAGATATATATTTCACTAAATACGAAGTTCTTAAAAAATATACGTTTATTAAGTATGATTTCGATACAATGTTATTGGTTCGTAAACTTATTATCTTAAAATTTTACTTTTATATATTTTAAATAATCACAAACTATTTAATAAAATAATTCGTAAAATCTTATTTGGCCATTTTTATTAAATAAAGTAAACCTTTTATAAATCCAACTTAGCGTCGAACTTAGGTCTACGTTTAGCCCGCTTATGATATATTAGTTCAAATTTAACAGCTTTTAAGTCCAAAGAGTCCATATTAAGAAACTTATGCATAAATAAGTTTGTGATTCCAAATTTTATGTTTGATTGTCCATCTCACACTTTGGTACATCTGGTATGTAGGAATAGAGGACGGAATGAAATGACTTATTGTGAAGGAATAAAAAAAGCGTGTTGGTTGATCAATAGAACAAAATGATTCATTCCTAGTCTATTCGACCTCCCCTAAAATACCTTAATTTCATTCCATCAATTCCATGTGTTTTTTTTTTCCATTCCATCCTCTCTTTCACCCTACATCGCATCCAACACTCTCGCACCGCTCACACCCACCACCATCACCACCGTCGCCACGCACCATTGCCAGCCACTGCCACCACCATCGCTTTGCGGTTAGGAGATGTATTTAGACAAGATTAGTAGATCTTCTAGCTTGTAGGAACTTGGAACTCCTGATGCTTTCTATTCCGTGCTTGATCTTGTTTCAGGTTTAAATGATGAATGGTTGTGTGTTTGTGTCTGCCACGACTTCAAGAGACAAAGAGGACGAAGGATTGGGGTTAGGGGCTGAATATGAACTGGAGATAGGGCTAAAATGGTGGTTATTGATGGTGGCTAATGGTGGTTCGGTGGTGATTGTTTCGAAAAATAGAAGAGAGCCGAGATAATGAGAGTGGTGGAGAGAATTTTGGTGTTTGTTCTTGCAGATAGTATTGTACATATATATACTAGTTTTAGAACCCGTGTCACACACGGGATAATTCAAATTATAAAATTACAAGTAAAGCAAATTGTAACGTCCAACTTTTTGAAATAATAGATAAAGAAATATTTAAATAAAGTTTGTTATTCACTCATCGTATAATAATAATTAATAAATTAAAATGAGAGATGGTAGGCTTAATGGATATGGACTTAAAAAAGAATAAAACTTGGACTTAGTGAATTAATGGGCCTAAGGTCCATGAGGTAAGGGTACAGGTACCCTTAAACCTTTCTTAAAACCGTAGATCTCACAATTTCATATCTTTCCATTTTTACCAACACACTCTAAAACACACACAAATACTCTCTTCATTTCGGATCCAAACCCGAGAAAGAAAGAAGTCATTGGTGTTAGAGCATCGTAGTAAGCAAGAAATACACCAAGATCCGACCGTAAACGAGAAACCGATTCAAACCGGTTCGTCTAAGGTACGTTTTATAACAAAAAGCTTGTTCGTTTAGGTTCAGTTTGTATAAGGGATTCAAGATCTAACTAAACCGGGCACTAAAAATCGATAAAGGCTCGAACTTTATTCAAAACGAGCTAGATCTTGGTCGAGGATGATAATAATAACGATAGAAATATTAATAATAGGAGTAATGAAATAATAATAATAATAATAATAACGTCAACAGTGGTAGTTCTAATAATAATAATAATATTAATAATACAATAATAATCATAATAATAATAATTCTCGTAAAGAAGAAAGAAGAAAGACAAAGAAAAAGAAATGGAGAAAGAAATCCTATAACACCTGGTTATGGTAGCTTAGTGGTAGAGATGTGGGATGGGGACCGGGAGGTCCCGGGTTCGAGTCCCGGCTCCTGCTGTGACATTTGTCAATTTCGGGTTATTTTATACTTGTATTCTTAATGTAAACCCGACCCGTTTTGTATCCCGAACCTTTCGATATTATCAAAATGATGAATTGTATGTTAAATATTTGTTTTATAGTTGTTGGATAAAAAAAACACCATTTTCGGTTCTTAAAATTCCCCGAAAACGCTCAAAACGAACTCCAGGGACTAAAACTATCAAAATGGATACGTGAATGACCCATTTGTAGTTTGTGCTTTCTTGGGTCTATAACCAACCCATTTTCATGAAACACCCTTTATGAAAGACCCATTCAACTTACCCTATATATACACACCCGTCTTCTTCATTTGTGCTTGCTCATTTCTTCATTTCTCTCTCAAATTCTTGAATTCTTAGGTTGTTCTTCATAAGCTAATCTTTCATTTTAACTAACTTCTCAATACTTAAAGCTTGATGTTACAACATATATATAATATACACTCCTTGTTTACCTTCGGTCTTTCATTTCTCCGGTCTCGGCCGGTTGAATGTCGGACTAGTAAGGCAAGGTTACATGGAGGACTTTGTAGTCCTTGTTTATATATTTAACAAATCTAACCATATAACTTGTTATATTTGCTTAAATTCTACATATTTTAGTTTATTTTTCATATTTGTCAAGTTCCATGGTATTGGGTATGTGGTGACTAGCCTCGGTTTCATCCCGAGTTGAGAACCGAACCAAAAACCGAACTTTTGTTTAAAAGCATTATTGTTAACTTTTTGAATGTAAAACTTGAGTATGATTATTTATAAGTTATTTTACAAGTTCCATGGTAATTGGGTATGTGGTAACCATCCTCGGTCTTATTCCGAGTCAAGGACCGAACCAAAAACCGAACTTTTGTTTAAAAGCTTTATTGTTAACTTTTTGAATGTAAAACTTGAGTATTATTATTTATAAGTTATTTTACAAGTTCCATGGTAATTGGGTATGTGGTAACCATTCTCGGTCTTATTCCGAGTCAAGGACCGAACCAAAAACCGAACTAAACCGAGTTCACTCGCTTAAGACACACAAGTGTGTTTTTAGTCACCAAAACTCATATTTTTCTTCAAGATTATATTTTAAATCAATTTTAGTTAATTTCTAAACATACTTGGCATGTCGGTAACCAACTTGATCTTATAACAAGTTCGAACCGATAAGGTCGTATACTCGCTTAACGAACGTTAAGGTTCTTCACAATAGAACTACATACTTGGTTAAGTCTATTTTGATTTTATTGAGTTATCTCATGACATTTATTATTTTGGGAAGTTAACTGTGAGCTTGGTCAATTATCAAGTCTCGAACCGACAAACCCGAACACTCGTTTAAACATCATTTTGGTATTCTTATAACCAAAGGTTTTGCACTATCGCATTTTAACCCACATTATTACTTAACATAGGTTGAGTAAAAAAAAAAGAAAAAAACTAATGAATAGAATACCGAGACCCGGTTTCGAGTAAACTTATTTTACAAAACTCGTTTTTTTTAATTTCTCAAATATTTACATTTAAATCCTAAACTTTATTTATTTACTTTATTTGTCATGTATTTTATTTTAAACCCTTCCAAGACTACCTACTAACACAAGACCCGTTTAATATAGGTCTTGCTCGTTAAACCGATCTCTCCGATTATTCACGACACTATCTTTCAAGTTACTTGTTAATGTGAGTACTTTTTCATCCCCCGTTTTCCATCTTTCGTTTTGGGGGTGGCATTGCATACTTATTCAAATTCAAATGATTTATACTTGAGTCTTAAACCACAACACGTATTGTATATGTTTACTTAAATAAATGCTCGATTTGGTGTTATACGCTTTACATGATTATGTGCAAATTCTTGAATGCTAAGGCGGGTAGCCTCTTGAATGCTAAGGCGGGTAGCCTCATCAAAGTATGATCATACGTTAATTCCGAGTATATATGGTATCCCCATATAGAAAGGTGTCGTCAATGTATTCTTATTGACGATTTCATTATTGTCGTCAATGTATTCTTATTGACGGTTTCATTTATCTAAATTATTGCTATTATTTATTGTTTTCATATACTAGTTGTGGATTTCATACTATATACTTATTGTCCAAAACTATGAAAATTGCTCACCAACCTTCGTGTTGACAAACTCTATTTTATGCAATGTTACAGGTTTGATGTTAGCTTGATTGGATTACTTGAAGAAACTTATTATCTTGGCTTTAGGATATTAGAAAATAAAAGAACAAGTTATTTGTTTATCTATCTGTATGGCATTTTGTATGAACAACTGTTGTGTTATTTATGATGATATGGATTTAAATGAGTTGTTTAAATATTCTAACTTTATAGTGTCATTGTGCAATGAGCAATCATGTCGCGCCTCGACGTTTCCGCCTTCATTGGTCGGGGTGTGACACCTGCAATCCCTTTTTGCAAATAGAAGGATTAAGGCAATATTGGAAGGGTCAAGCGAAGCGAATCAAGTCAAGCGAAGCGAACTGAGGTCCAAGCGAAGCGAATAAAGTCAAGCGAAGCGAACTGAGGTCCAAGCGAAGCGAAAAAGTCCAAGCGAAGCGAACTGAGGGGTTCATGTGATGCGAACTGAGTCATGCTATGTTAACTGGGTCATTCCTAGTTAATCCAAGATAATCCAACAAAATAAACCAAACCAACCAACTTCGTTATCTCCGTATAACCCGATATATTTTAAGATAAATAATCAATTTAAGAAAAGGAATATATTTGCATATATATATATATATACTAGCTTTTGAACCCACGTATTACACGGGATTGTCAAATGATAAAAATATATAAGGTCTGTTATTTAGTTATGATTCTCAAAATACTTATGAATGTATTAAAGTTATGTAGTTGATCAAACCTCATGTATGAAAATGGTATTTAACTCAATAATGATTAATGAATAAAATCCACACTATGTTATAACCCAATTGACAAAATGGTTTGACCCATGACCTATGGATAGCTAGAATGAATGAAATAAGAGATTAGGAATTAGAAGGAATGTGGGCTTGACACCTAAGCTTCACATTTTCTTTTATTAGTATAGTAAGATATAATTAAAAGAAAGGTACGTATATATACACACACATACATAATAATATATTAATGAAAAGGAACACATTATTATAAAGGGGAGAAATATATATATATATAATAATTGGAGAATGTGAACGGGAAATAAAGATCGTCGTTAAACGAAGTAATCCCGTTTGATTCGTTAGCCCAAACAAACGAGCCTAGCCTATCAAGTACGCTAGATTAATAAATACAAATCTAATTAATTATGCTAGTACGTGGTTAATTAATGAATATATGTGTTAAACAGTTAGCCGCGCACAACTCAGGAAGGGCATTACTATAAACGGTGAACGTAACAGGATCCAGGTGAGTTCTAGCCCCTTTTATGTGTTATGTTTTCGGGGCTGTGTGCATACTACGATGTGTTTAGATTTATTTAACTTAAATGGTAATTGTATATTAGATACATGTTTGTGTATGAATGTGAACGTTATGAATTGATTAATTAGTATGCACGTAATGTTATATTAGTTATGATTGAAGGAATTAGAAGGAAATGAAATGCAGTTAGAATGGAATGGTATATTAGAGGACACCGGGCCCTAATAATAACCGAGGTATGTAGGGCACTGGACCCTTACAATATCCAAGGTAAGTAGGGACTGGACTCTGAGGAGATCCAAGGTATGAAGGACACCGGATCCTTATAATTCCGAGGTATGTAGGGAACTGGACCCTTATAATATCCAAGGTAAGTGAGGACCGGATCTTTATAGTATCCGAGGTATGTTGTTAGTATGAAAGTATGAATGTATGTATGTATGTACGTATGTATGATTGAATGATGGACGAATGAGTAAGTATCAATACGTATCTTCGGACGATATTGGTAAGTAAGTGGATGTAATGTACATTAATTAACTAGAACTCACTCAGCGTAGCTGACTTTTAGTATGCACGCAGGCAAGTAGAATGAGACGAGTTGCTTGATGAGGACTCGTGGCAATAAGAGGAAGACTGGCATCGCTATGAAGAAGACACCCATGTCGTTTTATGTTTTATGTGTTATGTTTAAGACTTACGTTGTGTTATTTTAAGACAAGATGGTTATGTTATGAATGAATGACTTTTATTTCCTCGAAATGTTTTAATTAACTCTGATTTTACGAATTATGTGAATGTGTAACGTCCAACTTTTGTTAAGCATTTAATAACAGAAAGTTTTGTTAATAGTTGTGTGTCGTTAAATTAATCGTGTGTTACGTATTTGAGAGTTGGAAGTGGGAGTGAGTGGTGGGACCCATGAAACCCCTATATATATAGACCAACAACTTCTTTTCTTTCTTCCCTTTCCTCTCAAAACACACAAACACCCACACACTCAAGAAACACACACCCACTCTCTCTCAAGACCCGAATCCATTCTAGGATTAAATTAAGGAAGAGTTTGGTGATTCAAGTGTTTTCAATTGACAAGAATCACATCTAGATCCTCGAGTTGTCAAGATCTGAACTCGAACCCGCAAGCAAAAGGTGAGTTTTAGTTTAAAATGGTTAAGTTTTATGGTTAGAATTGGCATGCAAACAGATATAATGATAGATCGGGTTGTGAAATGTAAGAAAAATATAAACTTGGTAAGTTATAACCTCTCGGGTGCACTTTGTGATAAAAAGGTGGTGTTTGGACTTTGAGAGATGGGTTCAGGATCAGGTGCATGGGGTCAGAATGTGTCGAAAGTTGAGAAAGAGTAAAAAAATCTGGTCCTGAAGAGGAGCCACGAAGTAAAATGGCTTTAAAAATGGTAAAAGCGAAGAAAGGAAGGCATTTCGCTTCGCTCAGCCATGAGAAGCGAAACAGGCATTTCGCTTCGCTCAGCCATGCGAAGCGAAACAGTTTCGTGCGAAGCGAAACAGTTGCATGCGAAGCAAAATTCAACCCCAGCCAGGGGCGCTGCCCCTTGGACCCTGCTAGGGGCTGTCGCCCCTAGACCCCGCTACCAGGGGCGCTGCCCCCGGACCCCCGTTAGTTGAGGGTGTCATTGACTTAGATGTAAGAAGTAGTAGTAATGGATATTTGACACTCGTGATGTGTTATACAGTTAGCCGTGCACAGCTAAAGAAGGGCATTACTATTAACGGTGAGAGAAACCGACTTCAGGTGAGTTTCTAGCCCCTTTATCCGTTATGTTTTTCGGGCTGTGTGCATACTCCTTTGTGATAGTTGTTAATACACTTAACTTAAGTGGTAAGTGTATGATATGTGTATGATATATGTATGACTAAGTATTGAATGTTATTATGGAATGTTTATACAAATGAACATGTGCATATACGTATATACATGACCAGAAGATATGTAAAGTATGCATGAATGAAAATGAATGTATGATCGAGCGACGTGACAGGTATGGTTATTGGAGACAAAGGGACCAGACCCTAATAATATCTGAGACAGAAGGGACCAGACCCTGATAATATCTGAGACAGAAGGGACCAGACCCTAATAATATCTGTGATGGTAGAGATAGAATTGCCTATGGTAAATCACAAGGCCTTATGAAAGAAAGTATGTAACCGCGTGTGCATGTATATAAAGTTTGTATGAAAGAAGTAAGAGTAAATAAGGTATGAATACGTATCTTCGGATGCGTATGAGTAAGGATATGAATGCATTGTATGTTAAATGATTAACTAGAACTCACTCAGCGTAGCTGACTTTTAGTATGCACGCAGGCAAATAGATTGAGGCAGCTGACTTGAGGAGGGACACATGGCATGGACAGAAGAGATTGGCATCTACGAAGAAGTGTCAAGATTGTTTTAATTAATCACGATTTGTATGTTAAGACAAGAATGAATGTTTTGTAATGTGATGTATGAAGTTTTAAATTATTCCGCGAAAGTTTTAATTAACTCTGATTTTAGAACTGTGTTTATGAGTAAATCCAACACCAAAGTAGGGCTACCGGGAACGGGGCCTTACAGAATCAGTAAATCCAACCAGCGAGAAAGTAGGGTTCCCGGGTCGGGGGCCTTACACAAATAATTACATAGCATAAAGGAAAAAATGTATTACATCTATGTTTGTATCTATACTATGTGTACATAAATTGATTTTATTTATATCACAAAACGATTTTTTAAATAAACTTAATAAAAAATTGTCTGTGCAAAAACGTACCCAAGAATGCTTCTTTCTATTGAAAATTTCATTCTTAGTGCCATATATGTATAATTGAAAGAATTTTGGTTATGAACTAATTTCGGAAATAAGACTTCTCATACGATAGTAGTTCTAACCACTCAGCCTAAATACAACAGGAGCGTTACCTTTATTGATATATTTATCACTTTACCACCCATCAAAGGAAATGAGAGCATTAAATTGTAACGACGGATGTTCTTCAAGAACTATGTTTGAGCTACACCATGAAAAAGATTTTGATAAGTTTCAAAGGGCTTCTCGACTTTGTTATAATAACAACATAAAAATAACATGTTAACCCATTCAATTTTGTGAATATTTTGTTTCATAAAAATAACATGTTAACATGCTTCTCATATAATGTTCTGATCACCATTGAAGGAAAAATTAACGTTGACATAAATATTTCAAATTTGATAAAAGTTAGAAACATTGATAGGCATGGGGGTGGCATGTCGAAAGTGTTCGTCATCTTTTCTTAAATTTTAATATTTGAGGGAAAAATAGTCAATTTGCCAAATCTCGAACCTTTTGATTATTTCAAAAAATGCCCTAAAAATAAATTTGAAACCCGAATCATGTTTGAAAATCTAACTTTCATCATTTGACATTTTCAAGTCAACACTTTGAACCCATAACAAATTTGACGATAAATCTATTTGCATTCTCAAACTTTTAAAAATACTCAAAATTTTCATTTTTGACCTGTAACAAATTTTAACCTAAATATAGTAACTTATACCAAAGATCTATTTACTTTTGACCCATAAATTCAAATTAAAGTTCCACAAAAAAATCCAAAACAATCGTTGATAAAAAAAGACTAAGAAATTAAGTATGATACACTTTGTTATGTCTGAAAGTGATTCGTATATAATATCCTTACATTTTAACATATATATAGTTTACTAAATTAACCGAAAAAATAAATGGATAGATTTAAAGCATATATTTATAATTTATAAATTTATATGACAATTTACAATAATAATAGATTAATGGATTGATTTTAAAGAAAATTGATCAACTTTTAAACATATATTTATAATTTAATGATTAAAAAATTACTTTGTAAAATGAAAGCATATTTGAGTTTTGTTTTTATTTGCAATATTCTACAATATACATATTACAATATGTGAATGATAGCATTTGAAATTATACTCTTTTCAATCTTTGAGAAACATAATTTGTTGTTGATTTTTGAAATTCACTAAGTATTTTGAAATATATAGTAAAATAATATGTTAATATTTATATTTATAAAAATATATGGATATAATATAAATAGAGTATAAAACGAAAGTGAATAATTATTGATCTATTATCACATATATAGTTTTAAAAGGAAAAAATTATGAGAATTAACTAAAAAGTGACAAGTATCTATAATTATTTTACTTTATTTGAATAGGCAGATAGATATAGCTAAGGTTGATATTAGTTAATATCCTTGGATGATTTGTTTGTACACCAAATCTATTAAGCAGTCTAAAAGTCATAGATTTTGGGATCTTGTTGGCGGCTAATAGTTGAAGTAAATAGTGATGGTCCTGATAATGGTTCCAATTGGTCATGAATTCCCAACTAGACAATGTCCTGTGTCAGGGTTTCATAGATTTGTATGAGAGCTAAAAGGTTTTAGCAAATTATGACTTCATAAGGTTCAAAAGCTAAACATACACATACCCCTTAGTTGTATCCATATTTGAAGATGTTAATGCATGGTTTAACCAGCAAAGATAATAATAATAATGTGTTGAGAGCATCATAATAAAGAGACACAAAACACTAAAAAAACTTGCATACTTAGCTGCCACATTATAAAAACACTATTATTTAAAATACTCAAAACCCATCTAATAAGAAATCTTAAAAACACCCATAAACATTGTCATGCCATCACCACATTTTACTTTTTTTTTAATTTTATTCAACACCCAACTCCCCGCCTGGCCCCGCCACATGCAAAAGAGCCTTGTTTTTTGTTTTTTTTTCTAGTTTTTATGGAAGAACTTGTGTTAAAAATGGCTCGTAAAATTGCATTCAATAATAGAAAAAAATTAATGACATGAAAAAACTAAAAAAAAACCACTCATAAAAACACCTTTGTGGATGCTCTAATCAATATTGATCTAAGAGTATTTTTATCCCATTCCCTATCTTTAAACAAAAAATTACAATAAAATTTACTTTATTTTCTCTTTCTATTTCAATTAAATAATACTTTTTATATCTTTTATCATTATCTTTTCTCTTTCCTTCACTCACAACCACTTTCAAAATATATTAAAAAATTATAAGGGATGAACAGTAACTTTTAAAATATACAAAAAAATCACTACTTTTTTCTAAAATATAAAAACCCTTCACTCATGACACCTTAAATCACTCTCTAAATTATAAAAACATCCCTCACATAATAGGAGGGGTTGGATGAGATTCCTCTACGTCCAAACAAGTACAAACCTTTCAAAGCATTTAACTTGTAACTTGTATAATCTAGTCTTTACTTAATCTAACTTTAACAAAACAAACCGACCAATCTTTTAAAACATGTTGAATAGTCCTCCATATTAATTTGATTCGAACAACTTTATAAAATGCAAATATAATAAGATATTATGGTAACGTCATGGTTCCGGCGGCCCTTGTAATAAGTCAGCAATGCCACGCCGGTTATGGTGTTAGGTAGAAGAGGCAGGGACAAAACCGGAAAACGGATATCCAATTTTATAACGGAATCCATAATATTTAATTCCAGTTAGTCAACAACTGCACGCTTTATAATTACAGTTTACACATTATTCGGCTTTAGAATCCCAAAACTCATCGAAAGAAATTTTAATAAAGAAAATAATGTCGTTTGCAAAGAGAGGGTTTCAACAATACCTGTTACAGCTTCAACAACATCCTTTAAGAACAAGGTACTCAATTTTATAAAATTCGAAGTGGGTTTTCTTTATTTTTATGATTTATCAACTGGGTTTTGTTTATTGTAATGATTTATGAACTGGGATTTTTTAAAAAATAATTTTGTGTTTTTTAGTTGAATCAAGAACTGGGTTTTGTTTATTTTAATGATTTATGAACTGGGTTTTTTTTAAATAATAATAATTTTGTGTTTTTGTAGTTGAATCAAGAATGGGTTTTGGGATTCTTGATTAATAATGAATTAATTGGGTTTTTTTGTTTTTGTTTTAATGAATTATGAATTGGGGTTTGTCTTTTTGAATCAATAACTGTTTTTTTTCTGTTAATTTTGGGTTTTTGGTTGAATCAAGAAATATGCATGTACTATTTCAAAAAACAAACAAACGATGTACACTGAAGTGGCTGAGGGGTGTGGAGCGCGAGAAAGGGCGCGTGAGGCCAGCCGCTCGCGCCCCGGGGCGCGAGCACCACACCACCGAGGCGCGAGAGGGGCGCGAGCACGAAAAACAACGCAGGCGCAAGAGGGGTAGCGGCTGAGAATGGCGTGAATGAGGCTTGGGATGCGTAAATAGAGCCGTTGGGCTCGTTTTTTATTAAAAAATTTTTTTTTTCTCTATATATATCTATATCAAATACAAACAACAACAATATAAAACATACAATTTTTTCTCTCTATTAAACCTATATCAAACCCAAACCAACACCAATATCACATACCAATATCACATACCACACCCAAAACCCAAAATCACCCCATCTTCCAAACCTTTTTTTAAAAACATGGCTGGAAATTGGTACCCAAACCTAGATTCAGATTACAGTTACGACGATTTATGGTCGGCACCGGACCAAGCGATGTTTTATTCGGGGTCGCAACAACCATCCGGCTTTCAACCATCCAACATACAACCGTCTCCTAACTTTGTAGTTCCGGAGACACAAGAACCAGAAGGTGAAGCTGCGGGACAAAGAAGACGCGTCCACCGGAAAAAACAAGTTGCAACGGACGGGTCGGGTTCGGCTTCGACTGGAAGGACGAAACGGAAAACCACTCCGTGGTCATCGGATGAGAAGGAAGCCCTGTGTCGGGCTTGGATAGTCATTTCTGAGGATCGGCGTTGCGGTAATTGTTTTAACGTTTTTAAAATGATTTTTAATAAAAAAGTTAAATAAAAATGTTAAATGACTAACAAATTTATTTATGCATTTTGCAGCGGACTACCAAAAGAGCAAGGTCTTTTGGACAAAGGTTAGGGAGACGTTCTATTCGCTCGTTGGGAGTACAGAGCGGAACGCCGATATGATTTCGGGTCGGTGGACCGAAATCAGAAAATTTGTCGGCTTGTTTACTAATCTGTTCAACAGGAACGCCGGTCGTATGAGACCAAGTGGCAGTGACGATTTGGCGGTTTATAATTTCACTGTCGAAGAGTGGAAGCAGGAGTGCCTGCGGAGGTATGGGACGGTGAAGACGTGGGACGGTGTAAAGGTGTGGGAGAGGTTGAGAAGGTGTTCTAAGTGGGTTGAGCTGGTGGCGCCGGACCTTGATGCGGAAGTGGGGCCGAAACGGACTAAAACTAGTTCGTCTGGAGCGTATAGCACTTCCGCCGGGTCGGATTGCCGGGTTGGATTCGACCTAAACGTTGCGGGGGAGGAAACGTCTTAACCGCCGAGGAGGCGGCCATTGGGAAGGGACGCCAGGGGCAAAATACCGGCTGAGGGGGAAGCCGTAAACATCAACGATCTTGTTGAATCCCTCAATAAATTCAACAAAACCATGGAGGTGGTCTCTAATGACAAAAAGGAAAAAAAAAGAATGAGAGATTTGGAATTCCTTACAAGAGACTTCAGTAACCTAAATCCGGTCGACCAAATGCTGATGGAAAAACAAAAGGAACGTATCCGGAAGAGGTTGATCGAAGAAGACCAAGCCGAAGAATAAGAATAATGTATTTTTAGTACTTTAATTTTTTTTAGATATTAATGTGTTTTTTTAATTAATGTGTGTTTTTTTAAATAATTTATGAGTTTTTTTAATAATACGTTTTTTTAATACATTTATAAAAAAAAAACCGCTCGCGCCCCCTCTCGCGCCCCTCCACACCATGGCCCGGGGCGCGAGCACCACAACCAACACCCATCTTATCAAGTTTCTCTCTCTGCCACACGTCACAATATTATTGGCTGGCGCCCCCACTCGCGCCCCCTCTCGCGCCCCCCACACCCCTCAGCCTAAACAAAAAATTACACTAAAATTTATTTTATTTTCTCTCTCTATTTCAATTAAATAATACTTTTTATATCTTTTATCATTATATTTTCTCTCTCCTTCACTCACAACCACTTTCAAAATATATTAAAAAATTATAAGGGATGAACAGTAACTTTTAAAATATACAAAAAAATCACTACTTTTTTCTAAAATATAAAAACCCTTCACTCACGACACCTTAAATCACTCTCTAAATTATAAAAACATCCCTCACATAATAGGAGGGGTTGGATGAGATTCCTCTACGTCCAAACAAGTACAAACCTTTCAAAGCATTTAACTTGTAACTTGTATAATCTAGTCTTTACTTAATCTAACTTTAACAAAACAAACCGACCAATCTTTTAAAACATGTTGAATAGTCCTCCATATTAATTTGATTCGAACAACTTTATAAAATGCAAATATAATAAGATATTATGGTAACGTCATGGTTCCGGCGGCCCTTGTAATAAGTCAGCAATGCCACGCCGGTTATGG
The DNA here is from genome assembly GCF_021521415.1 of Bidens hawaiensis. Taxonomy (NCBI): domain Eukaryota; kingdom Viridiplantae; phylum Streptophyta; class Magnoliopsida; order Asterales; family Asteraceae; genus Bidens; species Bidens hawaiensis. The sequence continues at coordinate 19,528 of NW_027494757.1, forward strand.
TGTTAGGTAGAAGAGGCAGGGACAAAACCGGAAAACGGATATCCAATTTTATAACGGAATCCATAATATTTAATTCCAGTTAGTCAACAACTGCACGCTTTATAATTACAGTTTACACATTATTCGGCTTTAGAATCCCAAAACTCATCGAAAGAAATTTTAATAAAGAAAATAATGTCGTTTGCAAAGAGAGGGTTTCAACAATACCTGTTACAGCTTCAACAACATCCTTTAAGAACAAGGTACTCAATTTTATAAAATTCGAAGTGGGTTTTCTTTATTTTTATGATTTATCAACTGGGTTTTGTTTATTGTAATGATTTATGAACTGGGATTTTTTAAAAAATAATTTTGTGTTTTTTAGTTGAATCAAGAACTGGGTTTTGTTTATTTTAATGATTTATGAACTGGGTTTTTTTTAAATAATAATAATTTTGTGTTTTTGTAGTTGAATCAAGAATGGGTTTTGGGATTCTTGATTAATAATGAATTAATTGGGTTTTTTTGTTTTTGTTTTAATGAATTATGAATTGGGGTTTGTCTTTTTGAATCAATAACTGTTTTTTTTCTGTTAATTTTGGGTTTTTGGTTGAATCAAGAAATATGCATGTACTATTTCAAAAAACAAACAAACGATGTACACTGAAGTGGCAGGTAAGCGGGCAATAAGCTGCGCCGTAACCTCCTTTTGGAAATGGGTTTTTGGATTCTTGATTAATAATGAATTGGGTTTTTTTGTTTTTGTTTTTTTTGAATTAAGTGCTGAAATTTTGCATGTCTTAGGCGTTGACGGCCGGAGTTTTATCAGCGATCAGTGATATAGTGTCTCAAAAGCTTTCCGGCATCCAGAAATTGCAAATCCGGCGACTTATTCTAACAGTGGTATGATTTAATCGTGTTTTATGTTAGGATTTAATTGAATCTTTTGATGTTTTGAAGATTTGAATCTGATCTAGTGTTTGACTTTTTGTTAAATTTGAAGTCAACCCTTTGACTTTTACTCATATGTATTTGGATTGTTATTTGTCAAAAAAGTATTTGGTTTAATCATACGAGCCGTATAATGGGACGGAAATGGCCATATGACTTTGTCACTGGCCACATCATGTGGGCAATATGATTTGTCCCTCATACGAGCCATATGAACATTTTTCTCCAATTATGTGACCCGTATGGATCATGCGGTCCATGCTATCCAAAGAACTAATTCATGGATACGGATTCATTTCTATGCAGGTTTTCGGGTGCGCGTATCTTGGACCATTTGGGCATTTCTACCACATGTTATTGTAAAAACTGTTCAAGGGCAAAAAGGACTCGTCAACGGTTGCCAAGAAGGTATTCCTTTAACCTCTAAAATTTGAATGCGCATATAAATGGTAGTTATGTGATGGCTACTTGGCGGTTTCATCTATAATTTCAGGTGGTGGTTGAACAATTAACATCAGGTCCATGGAACAACTTGATGTTCATGCTCTATTATGGGCTTGTTATCGAGGGTATGTTCTTCTTACTGCGAGTGCCATTATTACTTTTGAATAATTTTGTATTAGTATTAGTAATATTCATCTTAAATTCTGTCGTAATAATATTCATGTTAAAAATTCTAATCATCCCCTCAAAGTTTATTGTCATAATAATATTCATGTTAAAAATTCTGAGTCCGTCACTAATTCAAGTATTTCAAGTTAAAAATAGCTTACGCTTATGTCACATTATACGCAGGAAGACCATGGATCCACGTAAAAACTAAAATCAAGAAGGAATACCCGACAGTTCAGTATGCTTCATGGACGGTACAATATTTCCTTTTAAGCTGTTTGTTTTATTTAAATCTTTTTTACATTTATGCGGGAATCGCTTATTTTTTTAAGTTTAGTAAGTACCGAATAATATTTACCGACCAATGTGCAGTTTTGGCCGGTAATCGGGTGGATAAACCATCGCCACGTGCCGCTGCAATTCCGTGTGATTGTCCAAAGCTTTGTCGCAATGTGCTGGTACGTTTTTTACGTAATGTTTAAAACTCACGGGCCTCACCAATACCCAGCTAACTAGAAACGTTACTTTATTTTGAATTCAATTTGTAGGGGTATATTCTTGAGTCTCAAAGCAAGGTCAATGACATTAACCAAAGGCTAAGCAAATAATAAAGGAGGTTCTTTAATAACATCATCTACTACTCCGGCTATTATGCAAAATTGGGTCTTATTGTAGTTTAAAAAATTGCTTACTTATATTTTCGATCTATTTTTTTTTTCACAATTACGCAAAAACAGCAAGATGTGTTGTCGAGTTTCCTTAGTGATGTCTATGTATTATGTCAGTTGCTGATCAGAATCAGTGATATATTTGCTCGATGAGCTTCATTAATATCGCACACGTAACTATATACCTCAAGAACTGTTGCAAGCCACTTTGATCATTCGCACATGCGGCCATGCGGGTTGATGGTTATGATCAGCCGGTACTAAGTCGTTACTGATTTATAGATCATTTTTGTTGTAATTTGACCACATTTTCTGGTCGTATAGTAGGGCTGGCTCATTTATACTTTCTGCAGGCCTTATGTTTTAATATATATATATATATATATATATATATATATATATATATATATATATATATAATTTTGGCAAATATTTTCATAATTGATTGAAAAATGAAAATTGATAGCTTAGCACTCACAATTCACAATAGGTTCATATTTCATATCTATAATTACACTAAAAATCATTATTTTTTCTTTCTCATTTTCAATTAAATAATATTTTTTTATACCTTTATCATCCTTCGATCTTTGATCTCTCATCCACTCACAATTACTTTAAAAAAAGTATCAAAAAATTAATGGGGGTGAACAATAAATGATATCATTTTCTCTTTAATCCACTCACAGTCACTTCCAATAATATGCATAGCCCACTCGCATATGCATATGCTGGTCACACGCACGAGTAATTATCACTTTAACAAAGATTGATTTCTACAAAATATGCAATAAATCTTTAATCGAATTTCCAACATCATCAAATTTCCAACAGCATCGACAATAGCTAGAGTAGATTTAGCATCTCGTATAGTGCTAACAGAGGCAAAACTAAAAGTACTTAGCACCAATGTGGCTAAAAAGACAAGCTTAAGTGAAGTGTTCACCATATTTTTAACGTGGTCTTAGTTGTTTTGACTTTTGAGGTTCGAAAGTCCATCTAGGAAATATTTATACTCATTTTAGATATTAAAAAGTATATTTGTTAAATAACAAATCGTAATATATTGCATTCCGGCCAGTACATTGCAATGTATAACATCATAGATTCATATCTTAATATCTTAATGTAATGTATTGTCTCGTATCGTATCCATAACAATCTATTGCATTAATTCAGCTAGATTAAACTATATCATACCACACCATACTATATAGGGGTGTCAATCTTTAACAAGGTACTACAAACACCATCAAAATAGCAAAATGTTATGCACTTATAAAATTAAGAAACTATTTTTTTTTTTTTTAAAAATGAGTAGAAACTATGTTAAGAGAGTACCTCCTGAGGTGAAAGAGCAAATTCGTTGCCACCGATCACAAATGAAATATTCGGCATGGAGGCAATGATCGCACAGTCAATGGTTGAGACTCCATTGTTCCCAGAGAACGATCAGTTTTATCAACTTATTAATTGGTTAGTTTCTACCAACTCTGCATTAATTTGATTCAACTTTAGGACAATATTAATAAAATGTTTTGCTAACGTACGTCATGATGGAGTCTAGTCTCCGGCAGTCGTTGTAACGCCGGTTAGGTAGAGCAAGGGACAAAATGGGCGGAATCCATAATATTTAATTCCAAATGAGTCAACAACCTCTCGCTTTATAATTACAGTTTACACGCTATTCAGCTTTAGAATCTCAAAACACATCTAATCCAAATTTTAAATTAGAAAATGTCGATTGCAAAGACAGGGCTTCAACAATACCTGTTACAGCTTCAACAACATCCTTTAAGAACAAAGGTACTTTATTTTATCAATTTCGAATTGGGTTTTCTCTATTTAATGATTTATCAACTGTTATTTTTTTTTAATTTAAATTTTGCGTTTTTTAGTTGAATCAAGAACTGGGTTTTGTTGACTTTAATGATTTATGAACCGTTTTTTTTAAATAATAATAATTTTGTGTTTTTGTATTTGAATCAAGAACTGGGATTTGGGATTTTTGATTAATAATGAATCAGTTGTTTTTTTAATGAATTATGAATTGGGGTTTGTCCTTTTTGAATCAAGAACTGTTTTTCTATTAATTTTGTGGTTTTGGTGTATCAAGAAATGGTTTTTGGAATCTTGATTAATAATAAATTGAGTGTTCTTTTTTTTTTCTTTTTTTTTTTTGAGTTATGTACTGACATTTTGCATGTTTTAGGCTTTGACGGCCGGAGTTTTATCGGCAATTAGTGATATAGCGTCTCAAAAGCTTTCCGGCATCCAGAAATTGCAAATCCGGCGACTTATTCTAAAAGTGGTATGATCTGATCGTGTTTTATGTTGGGATTTAAATGAATCTTTTGAGGTTTGGATGATTTGAATCTGATCTTGTGTTTGACTTTTTGTTAAATTTGAAGTAATTGGACTGTTATTTGTCAATAAAGTATTTGGTTTAATCATACGAGCCATCTATTGAGACAGAAAATGGTTATACGAGTCATGTGACTTTGTCACTAGTCACATCATGTGGACCATATGATTTGTGTATATTTCGAAAATTTCGGTCTATTTTTGACAATATGTAAAAGGTAAAGGATAAAAAATATTATTTAAGTAATGAAGAATCTTACTACACTATTAAAACAAAACAATGTATCAACATGTCCTCCAACTCGCATGTTCACATAGGCTTCCAACTCATTCGATTTCCATATAAACAATTTCCACATATTTAACAAATTCATTTAAATTCGAATTTAAACTTTATTGAGCTGTGATCCCACCAAAGAATTGTAGGATTTGCTAGTTTCTAAAATTCGTCATTGGAATTTATTGTAGGTTCTTATGAAGTCTTTCATTATTGACGTTATTAATATTCCAAATATATTAAGCAGGATATTTTGCCCATGAATTTTGTAAAGTTTTCAACAATCACAATGTTTGACCATAACAAACTTTCCTTTCATATGTTTTACTAACCGAATTTAACCCACAATTAAATCTTTTCAAACTTATTTTATTTTCCATTTCATATGATGATCATTGTTGTAGCAATTTTTTTCTCATGCCTATTAATTCTGCATTTCAATGGTTTGCATGTATATAAAATTCATCATCCATAACCGTTTGTACTATCTTTTTTAAATATTGCGTTTTTGCATAAAACAAGGTGAATAATTATTTTTTTTTAATGAAGCTCTAGATTTCTATTTTGCTTTTGTGTTTCCTTCTGAAATTGATGTTTGTGGAGTTATATAATTTCATAATGAAACATGTATATTTCTTGTATCTTTCATACACATGTATTTAAAGATAACATGTTATTTGGGTTTCTTTTTCTTTTTGCTGGATTTATATAAATTATTTAACTTTTTTTAATTTGATACTTATTATTTTGGGCGGTTCCAATATAAGGAGAAAGCCAACTTTTTGGGCGGTCCCTACTTTTTTTTTCTATTTTATTTTTTTCCATCGATTAATCACATTTTGAGCAGTCTTTAATACCGAGATGGCATTCTCATAGATTATTAGCATGTGTTTACGAAGAAAATAAAGCCACTTAGATACCAAAACAATATTATTGCTACAAAATTTTAATTGATATATTATTTTTTATTTTAAATAAGTTTTTCTACTCAAATTTAAATGAACGACACCAAATTGATAATTAGGTAGTGTGAAACATTGTTTTTGTATTTGAATGACATTTTATACTATTTGGATGGCGTATGCATACATTATATGTTTTATAATACTTGAATAATATTTATACTTGGTTTTTGATTTTTAAAGATATCGGGTGCAAAGTTAACGGTGATAGGGGTGCTTTTTTTTAATTAAAATTTGAATTAAAATAACTATGTAATATTTTATAGTTCAACTAACATTATCCTCCTTTTTTTTTAAATAAATATGACATTTGCATTTTTTTGGGTCACTATACAAGTACGAAATAAAATAGAAAGTGGAAGAATTTCACAATGAGGAAATAAGAAAGTTTGTCACATTGGAGCAGGAAGAAAGTGAAGTTAACCCACATGAGTATAAAAGGAAAAGAGAACTTGTCTCACATTGGTAGAATATAAAACTTGTGAGGTTCTTAAAAGGAAATGGGTTCACAAGATAATATTTCTTATGTGACAAGACTCACTTGGTGGTCTTAGCGAGTGCTACGCACCCGACGCGCACGGGCTCTGGCGATGAGCGCAATGTGGCGCTTTGATGGTGCACTTCGCATGCTCATATTGCTGCTTGATAGCCGCCTTAGTATTCTTGGTAAAAGTAGAAGGACCAAAAATAAATATTTAAGTTTTGGGATCCATCGAGCTACGCGACGAGCAAGAAACAAGCCCATCGCAATACGCGATGGAGCTTCACAAAAACTTGATATTTTTGGGTAGTGTCGCGCTACGCGATGGACAAACCCGGAAGTCCGTCGCAATACGCGGCGTAACCTACACGGCGAGGTGACACGTGTCAACACGTGGCATGCGTGGCAGACTGTCACACCCCGACCAAAGGCGGCGGAACATGCCGAGGTGTAACGATTGTCCATAAGCACATGACACTAATTAAAATGACAGTATTTAATAAACTCATTTCATTTCACAACATCGAAAATGTCACATAACAATTATCCATAAAATAACCATAAACAAGATATCACAAAATATGGCAAATTGATATTGTTCATTTTTACTAATATCATAAGGTCTTTGATGTCGTTTTTTTCACAATCATAAATCAACCAAGATGCAAACTTGCAACATTTCATAAAATAAAGTTTGTCAACACAAAGGTCGGTGAGCAATTCATAAGTTTAATCATATTAGTATATAATAAAGATAGCCACAAAACTTGCATACGAAACGATAAATAAAAGTGGTAATTTGGATAAATAGATATCGCTAAACACATTAGCGACACCTAGCTATAAAGGGATGCCAAATAGTCTAGGATTTTATAGTTATCGTTAATTGCATTACGTTAACGACACCTTGCTATAAGGGGATGCCAAATAGTCTAGGATTTTATAATTCCACCAACCAAAAGCGATAAACACATAGGCATATAAGCATAGAACACCAAATCGAGCAATTATTTAGGTAAAGTATACAACTACGTTTGTGGTTTAAGATTCAAATATAAAGCATTTTGTTGAATAAGTATGAAATGTCACCCCCAAAATAAAAGATGGAAAATGGGGTATGAAGTACTCACCTTCAAGTGGTAAACTTGAAAGATGATAATTTGGAGATTTGTCGGAACGACGAGTTTAACGCACAATGCCTAAAAAGAAAAGAAGTCTTGAATTTAGAAAGGTTGTCTTGAAGGTCTTTAAACAAAATAAATGTTGAGAAATGTAAATAATTAAAGTTCAAGGTTTAAAATGTGACTATTTAAGAATTTATAATAATAACCCTTTAAAAATGTAAGTTTGCTCGAAACCGGGTTAAAGTATCTAACCTTAATATTTACTCAACCTATGTTAAGTAATAAGGTGGGTAAAATGCAAGAATGCAAATCCCTTTGGAATAAAGATACTAAAACGGGTTTTTTTTATCGAGTGTTCGGGTTGTCGGTTCGGGTCTTGATAATTGGTCAAACCCAAAGTCAACTTTCCAAAATATTGAATGTTATGAGATAACTCAATAAAATTTAATAAGACTTAACCAAGTATGTAGTTCCATTGTTTTAGAACTAACAACGCACATTAAGCAAGTGTTCGGTTTTGTCGGTCCAAACTTTGTTATGAGATCAAGTTGGATCCAACATTTCCAAGTACTTAAGAAAATATTTAAAAATCAATTTGTAACTATTTTTAAAGAAATATACAAGTCTTGATGGCTAAAAAAAACACACTTGTGTGTCTTAAGTGAGCAAGAATCGGTTTGGTTCAGTTTCCATCTCACAACAAGTTCATAGATGGTTTCCACATGTCCAAACACTAAAGAACTTGTATAATAATGTACAAATAAAAAAAAACAAAAGTTAACAATAAAGTCTTTAAACAAAAGTTCGGTTTTCGGTTCGGATCGTGTTTCGGGTTAAGACCGAGGTAAGATTCTACAAACCTATAACCATAGAATTTGTAAAAATGATTTTAGAAACTTAGATCTAACACTAAGTATGTTTAAACAAACAAAACTAGTAACAAAGTTCGGTTTACGGTTTAGAGCTATTTACGGTTAAACCGAAGCATAGACTTTTAAAAACCCATAACCATGGAACTTGTAAACATGACCAACAAACTAAAATAAGCAAGATTAATATGTATGAACAAGTTATATAGATGTATATATATCAAGGACACGAAGTCCTCCATGAAGCCTTGCCTTATGGGGTCAAAAACCTCACCGACCGGAATCGGAGAAGTAACTACCAAAGGTAAACAAGGGGTGTATATTATATATATGTTGCACAACCATAAACAAGTATTAATAAGGCTACATAAACTAATTAAGATGAAAGACCAAAATCCTTCAAGAACACTTAAGAAGATAACCTTGAATCTTTGATGTTTAAGAGAGTTTTTTTTTTTTTGAGTTGTAGCAAGGGAAAATGAAGAGGAAAGGTGGTGTATATATAGGGTAATGTTGGTGGTCAAATATGGGTGTGAGACACAAGAGTTTTCATGCAAAATGGATCAAGACAAAAACACAAAACAACAAAAAAATAATAAATAAATAAATAAATAATAAATAAAAATAAAAATAGGATGTTTTCAAGACCCAACAAGTGTGAAACAATATTGTAACATAAATCCATCATTTTGATTATAACATAAGCTTCGGTTTACAAATCGGGTCGATTTACATAATAAACAAATACAAAAACGAATACAAACAAGACCCGAAATTGACGAATGTACACAGACCACGTGTCAACACGTGAATCACCTGAGCGCGCTGAGTCATCGTGCTCATAGTCACATGGATTGTGGTTCGCTCCGGTACGGGAGCATGATTCGCTAGTGGGGGCATATTCGGTACGTAAGGGATACGGTCCAATACGTGTTTCGGTTCGATGTTCCCAATTTAAAAAAGAATCTATCTAATTAAATTTACCATAATATAAAATAAAAATTACCAAAGAATGCACCGAATTAAATTTACCATAACATAAAATAAAAATTACCAAATTTCAAAATCCAAATTCTAATCCATAACAAAATCAAAATATGAATTGCTTATCTTTGAGATTTGGAAACCATTAATTATTGGAAACATGAATGGAGGAGCTTCCTAAACTGCTACCCAAAATTATAGGACTATTAAATTGATGGGAATCGATTAAACTGATGAGGAGACTTATTATCGGAAATTGGAGAAGTGGAGAACGATGAACCAGGCCAACTGAAATCGATTTCTCTATCGAATTAGAATGAACAATTAGGTCAATTGAAATCGATATCTCCATCGATTTGGAACGACGAACCAACCAATTGAATTCATGAGCGATTTGGAACGTTTGTGATTTCGTTTTGGTATAAAATGACCCGATACGAAAATCGTGGTCTGCCTAGTGAATTATGTGACTATGATTGCGCTACACGATGGCCACCTTAAAGGGCCATTGCGATACGCGATGGGCTGAGATCGCGCCACACGATAGCCACCTTAAACGGCCATCGCGATACGCGATGGGTTGAGATTGCGCTACACGATAGCCACCTTAAAGGGCCATCGCGATACGCGATGGACTGAGAAATCAGCCTATAAATAGGGGTGCACAGCATGTTCATTCATTCACTCACAAAACACACTTTCTCTCACACACATAATCTCTTTTTGCGTGCCAAGTCTCGTAGTCCATGCCAAGCCTCGAGGTTCCGATCGTTTAAGCCCAGTTTGTGACATTGCGTTGAAGTGTTGCTCATTCAAGTTTTGGCGTGTAAACTCCAAATACCCGTGTAAGGTTAAGCATCATTCATTCACAAAGGTTTTCAAGCGAGATCACCACATCATTCAGAACAGGCAATCATAGGTGAATTCGTCAAACCTTTACGATCAGTTAATAAGATAAACGGGTTGTTTATCTTAAAAAGTCAGTCAAATGTTTATATGGGATTACGTGATCCTTATCATATAAGATAGAAAATAAAAGCAACTCAAACCGAGTACACATGGATCCAAACATAACCGACCAAGCAGTCATAACCAGTTCTCCAATGGGCACTAGTTCCCGGAGAAACTTTGAATTGTGTGTGTATGGCAAGTGGTATAAATCCCGGGATGAAGAGATATTCCCACTAAGTTTGTTCAAGAAAACTATCTTGTCTTTTAAAGATTTGTTATATGTTTCTAGAGTCCACGATGACGTATTTTTCCCCACATTTTAGGGAAACAGATTTAGCACATATAGCAAGAAATTAAAATCACTCAATGAGTTTGATGATCTTTATATGATGACTCAGTTTTTAATTATTAAAATATTGTAATCAGATTAAACAGAAATTGTAAATCAAGCACTCGGATATTTACTATCCGAGAAGCTTTCAAAATAAATAAATACTTTATTATAAACAAAGTCTTTTGCTAAAACAACTTTCAACTCTGAAGTATTTACAAAACACGTACCAACTATATGTCACACTCTAGGCCCTAAGACGGGGTGTGACATTTGCCCCCTCATACGAGCCATTTGAACATTTTTTGCTTGTTATGCGACTTGTATAGATCATACAGCTCATATGAAACGTTAATGGTGTTTAGCAAACTTCGTATGTCCTTTATATTGATATAACAGGACAGGGAGACATTGGATACTGTGTCAGTGGGTTTGTATAGCTCTATCTAATGTAGTACATTTGACTCATGCTCATCTTTGTTTGTATAAATATGTAGCCAATTTGGACATTCTTGTGCTAAAATCACTTGAAAGTTGGAACTGATTCATGTATATGGATTCATTTCTATACAGGTTTCCGGGTGCGCGTATCTTGGACCGTTTGGGCATTTCTACCAAATGTTATTGGAAAAACTGTTCAAGGGCAAAAAGGGCTCGTCAACGGTTGCCAAGAAGGTATTCCTTCAACCTCTAAAGTTTGAATACGCGTATAAATGGTAGTTATGTGATGGTTACTTGGCGGTTTCATCTACAATTTCAGGTGGTGGTTGAACAGTTAACATCAGGTCCATGGAACAACTTGATGTTTATGCTCTATTATGGGCTTGTTATCGAGGGTATGCTCTTCTTACTGCTAGTGCCATTTGTTACTTTTTAATAATTTTGTATTAATAATATTCATGTTAAAAATTCTGTCGTAATAATATTCATGTTTAAAAGTCTAATGCATCCCCTCAAAGTTTACTGCCATAATAATAACCATGTTAAAAATTCTGAGTTCGTCACTGATTCAAATATTTCAAGCTATAAAATAACTAACGGTTATGTGACAATATACGCAGGAAGACCATGGACCCATGTAAAAACTAAAATCAAGAAGGAATACCCGACGGTTCTGTATGCATCATGGACGGTACAATAATTTCCTTTTTTTAGCAGTTTGTTTTATTTAAATCTTTTTTACATTTATGTTGGAGTCACACCTAATTTTCTTAAGTTTAGTAAGCACTGAATAATATTTATGAATCAATGTGCAGTTTTCGCCTGTAATCGGGTGGATAAAACACCGCCATGTGCCGCTGCAATTCCGGGTGGTCTTCCAAAGCTTTGCCGCAATGTGCTGGTACGTTTTTTACGCAATGCTTAAAAGTTAAAACTCACGGGCCTGATCATCAATGCCTAGCTAACTAGAAACGTTACTTTATTTTGAATTCAATTTGTAGGGGTATATTCTTGAGTCTCAAAGCAAGGTCAATGACATTAACCAAAGGCTAAGCAAATAATAAAGGAGCTTCTTTAATAACATCATCTACTACTCCAGCTATTATGAAAAATTGGTCTTGTTGTAGTTTAAAAGATTGTTTACTTATACTTTCGATATTTTTTTTTTCACAATTACGCAAAAACAGCAAGATATGTTGTTGGGTTTCCTTAGTGATGTCTATGTATCATGACAGTTAATGATCAGAATCAGTGATACACTAGGTTAGAGCCCATGTTTCATACAGATGAAAAATATAATAAAGATAAAAAATTAATAAAAATATATCATATTTTAAAATAGAGAGAAACGATAAACAATCTTAAATGGTTATGTTAAAGAGATATGAGAAGACAATGTCATATTGTGAATTATAAATATGAAACAATTAAATATAATTTGGGTTTTATACTTGAAGAAAAATCACATTTATATATGTTAAGTCAAGAAATCAAGCACAATTACCCTTTTAGTGGAGTTGGTAAGCATATTTGGTTTAAAACATAAGGTTTTGCGTTTGAAACCCATATCATACAATAATATATTTTTCACAATTTTATTAAGACTTACGGGTCATGGGTTATAATAGAAAAACGGGTTATTGGTCATAATATAATAGGATAGTGACATGTCATCTACTTGGCATCCTATATAGAGTGTCTAGTTAAATATCATGTAAACAAATTGTGTTGCTTTAATGGTTTAGTTAGATTAGATTTGCTCGATAAGCTTCATTAATAACTCACACATAACTATGTTACCTCAAGAACTGTTGCAAGCCGCTTTGATCATTCGCACATAAGGCAACGGGGGTTGATGGTTATGATCAGCCAGTACTAAGTCGTTACTGATTTATAAATAATTTTTGTTGCAATTTGACCACATCTTCTGGTTGTATAGTGGGCAGGCTCATTTATGCTTTCCGTAGACCTTTTATTTTTGGAAAAATATAATTTTGGCAAATATTTTCACAATTGATCGGAAAATGAAAATTGATAGCTTAGAGCATTCATAAATAGGTTCTCATATTCGTATACATGATTACACTAAAAATCATTATTTTTTCTTTCTTTTTTTGATTGAATTATATTCTTTTATATTTTTATCATTATCTTTTTTTATCTCATAAACTCACAACTACTTTAAAAAAGTATTAAAAAATTATTAGGGGTGAACATGAACAATAATATTTTTTTTCTTCTTCATTCACAACCACTTCCAATAATATGCACAGCCCACTCACAAATATACGCATATGTTGGTCATAGACGAGTAATTATCACTTTAACAAAGATTGATTTCTACAAAATATGCAATAAGTTCATCTTTAATCGAATTTCCAACAGCATCGACAAAATAGCTAGAGTAGATTTAGCATCTCGTATAACGCTAACACAGGCAAAACTAAAAGTACTTAAGACCAATGTGGCTAAAACAACAAGCTTAAGTGAAGCGTTCACCATATATTTAATGTGTTCTTAGTTGTTTTGAGGTTCGAAAGTCCAACTAGGAAATATTTATACTCATTTTAGATACTAAAAAGTATATTTGTTAAATGACAAATCGTAATATATTGCATTCCAGCACATTGCAATGCATCACATCATATCTTAATTTCTTAATGTAATGTCTCGTATCGTACCCATAACAATCTATTGCATTAATTTAACTAAGTACTATACCATACCATACCATACCATACCATACCATGTCATACCATACCATATAGGGGTGTCAATCGTGTTGGGTTGGCGGCTTGATTGGTTTCGGGTTAGCAAGTTGGCGTGTTGAGATTCTTCAACCCTAACCCAACCCATATATTTATTCGTGTCATGTCGACCCATTTAAATTTATGTCGTGTTCGGGTTGTGTTTCGTGTCAACCCATCTTGTGTTTATTTATGAATATGAGTAATACCTACTGACTTAATAATAACCTAAACAATCAATTACTCTTATTCATGTAAAACATTTTTAATAATTTGTGATAGATCTAGTTGTTTTTGTGCATTTATCATTTCAAATTAATAACTTAGGTTCACATATTTTGCTAAAGATAAGAACAAAAGAAGAAAATGGTAATTATTTCATATGTTTCAGTATACTAATTTTGTTTAGAGTGCTCTAAACATATTAAAGAGAGAGTAAACATTTCATATTTATTAGAAGACTGCATAGTCTGTAACATCCCGAAATTTCCAAAATGATATTAATTATATTACTTAATAATAGAGGGAAAGTTGACTCGGGTTCGGAAATAAATAATAGAGTAGGAGTTGGTATGAGTCGGGCTAGTGTTAGATTATTTGAGATGGGTTAAATGAGAATGGGCCTTAGGTCCATGGACTTTAAGGGACATAAATATCCCCTAAACCACCATAAAACCCTAAACCTCATCTCTTTCCATTCTAATCTCTACACATTCAAAAACACACACACCATAAACGAGCAGGATCCGAGAGAGAGTAAACGTTAGTTGGTGCTAGATCGTCGTGACGAACCAAAGCAACAAGACCAGCTCGTGTTCGTAAGTTCGACTCGTTCAAGGTACGTTTATGGTTAGAAATCGTTCGTATAGGTTCGGTTTGATTTGAGAAATGGTAGATCTGAGTTTGTATGGTAAAAACGAATCCAACAAAGCTAAACTTACTGAAAATGGTTATGATTTGATGGGTTAATCGATTGATAAAAAGGACCCGTAACCTATATGCCTAAATCGCACCCTCTAAACATCGATGTTAGGTCGATTTGATAGTTGGGGTTTGTAGGCGCTGGTCAGACGATTCCATGGGTACCTAAATCGAGTTATTTGGTTACGGAACGAAGGATTTAAGAGCGAACAGAACCTGCAGACGACAACTTCGCCTGCAAGCTAAGTTCGCCTGATGAACTTCGCCTGCAAGCTAGTTCGCCTGATGAACTTCGCCTAAAGCTAAGTTCGCCTAAGGTTTAACTTCGCCTAAAGCTAAGTTCGCCTAAGGTTTAACTTCGCCTAAAGCTAAGTTCGCCTATGGTTTGACTTCGCCTAAAGCTAAGTTCGCCTAAGGTTTAACTTCGCCTAAAGCTAAGTTCGCTTAAGGTTTAACTTCGCCTAAAGTTAAGTTCGCTTAGAAAATAAATTAAAAACCTAATGGAAAATGTGTTAAGACAGTTAATGTAAATAAAATTTTTCCAAGCTGACCTGGCAGCTCGACCCCAGCCAGGGGCTCTGCCCCTTGGACCCTGCTAGGGGCTGCCGCCCCTAGACCCCGCTGCCAGGGGCGCTACCCCCGGACCCCCGTTCGTTGTGGGTAGTAGTTAAGACTGGAAAGATGATATGAGTAGTGATAGTTGTTTGATACGTGTACTTGTTATACAGTCAGCCGTGCATAGCTGAAGAAAGGGATTACGATTAACGGTGAACGTAACCGTGTTCAGGTGAGTTTCTAGCCCCATTCCTTGTTATGTTTTCGGGGCTGTGTGCATACTCGATGTGTTGTTAATACATTTATCCTAAGTGATAAGTGTATGTCATATGTGATATGTGTGATAGATATGAATGATTGTTTTTCGGTACGCGAACGATCTTCGGATATTGCACGTACTGTCAGGTTAAAAATAAAGGTACGAATATTATATATCGAAGATGTATGAATATTTCAAATGAATACTTGTCGGGGCGTGAACGATCTTCGGATATTGCACGTAACGACAAGGGGTATGGTTGTTAAATGAATGAGGTAAGGAATGCCTAGAGTGTTCTTATGTTATAATGTAAGTATGTGTATATAGGTACACGAATGGCATGTGAGTTCTACGTTCGACATAGTAAGTTAGGATGACAAATCCCTCTAGCTTCTGTCGGACATAGACTCGGCTGGTGGTGGCGTAGTTAAGGACTGCGAGCCTTATACGTGAAGTAGATGATATATGTAAACGTAGATAAGGACTGCGAACCTTATACGTAATGTAAATAGGCGTCAGCATAGGAAAGGACTGTGAACCTTATACGTGCTGTATTTGTAGCATAGGGGAGGACTGCGAACCTCGTACGTGCTATGAATTAGGTTGCAACATAGGGAAGGACTGCGAACCTTGTACGTGTTGTGGATGTATTTCAGCATAGGAAAGGACTGTGAACCTTATACGTGCTGATTTTGTAGCATAGGGGAGGACTGCGAACCTCGTACGTGCTATGAATTAGGTTGCAACATAGGGAAGGACTGTGAACCTTGTACGTGTTGTGGATGTACTATGGTATAGGGAAGGACCGCGATCCTTGTACGTACCATAAATGGTGAACATAGGTAAGGACTGCGAACCTTGTACGTGTTCACGACCTTGAGTACAGGTATAGACGGTGAACATGAACGTACTCTCGGTAGACTGAGGTTAGTGATTGTAGATATGTATGTATGTATGGTAGCGAGTATATATGTAGAACAGAAGGGTAACTAGTGAAGTATGGATATGTATCTACAGATATGTATGTATGTGTATGTATTGTATGGCGTTCGATTAACTAGAACTCACTCAGCGTAGCTGACTTTTAGTATGCATGCAGGTGAGCTGATTATAGAGTTAGCATGAGGATGACACATGGCATGGATTGAACGGCTGGCATCTGAAGAAAGAAGTAAAGATGTGTTAAATATAAAGTTTTGTGTTATGGTATCAAAGAAAAGATTTAATGTTTTGTAACAAATGATCGATGTTTTATATTCCGCGAAAAGTTTTAATAAACTCTGATTTGAAGGACTGTGTTTATGAGTAAATCCGACGCTAAAGTAGGGCTACCGGGTTCGGGGCTTTACATAGTCCTTATTGTTACATTTCTTATACACGTACATCACATCGGCAATTGTGTATGAATTCTGGACAACTCGGAATGGTATGAGGTGGGCAATAATGCTGACAATCCCACACATCTCTGCAAGGCCGCTCTAAATTGGAGGCAATAAGTTCATCTTTAATCGAATTTCCAACAGCATCGACAATAGTTGGAGTAGATTTAGCGTCTCGTATAGCGCTAATAGAGGCAAAACTAAAAATACTTAGCACCAATGTGGCTAAAACGACAAGCTTAAGTGAAGTGTTCCCCATATTTTTAATGTTGTCTTAGTTGTTTTGTGCTTCGAAGGTCCCTCTAGGAAATATTTATACTCAAGATCACATTTAGATAATTAAAAAGTATATTTGCAAGTAAATGACAATAAGATTACGAAAATACCTTACATGATATCATAATTTAATATATTGCATTTGGCTACATTACATTGTATCACAATATCATATTTTAATGTAATGTCTCGTATCATATCTATAACAATCTATTGCAATAATTCAATTATATTACTATACTATATCATATCATATAGTAAATTGCAACTTTCGCTAATTTGGTTTACTCAAACCAACCCTACATTTTTTTAGTTTTGACAAAAACAAATTCGTAATCAATTAACCATTTATTTGCTTCATAAAAGTATATATTGTAATACATTTTTATTTAGTTTATTTATTTTTGAATGTTCAAGTAAGCTATATTTTTGTTCACTTTTAATTTATATATTTATTTTAAAATTTAGTTATTAATTAAGCAACTTATTTGTTTTTATACTCATAAGATCACATTTTATATATTAAAATATATATTTGTTAAATGACAATAAGATTACGAAAATACCTTTTATGATATCGTAATGTAATATATTGCATTCCGCTGCATTGTTATGTTTTAACATCTAATGCTATACATGTTATGTTTCCTTTATTTTTTTTCTTTTATTATTTTTATCACTTGCATTTTATAGATTAAAAAAAATTATTAATTAATTAACCACTTATTTATTTAATAAAAATGTATATTATTTTATACGTTTTTATTTATTTATTTATTTTCATATGTTTCAGTAGGTTATATTTTTGTTAACTTTTACTTTATAAATTTATTTAAAATTTTATTAATTAATTCTATAAATAAATATACAAAAGATATTTAGTAAAACAAATAAGTTGCTTAATTAATTAATTAATAATGTTATAAAGAAATCTATAACTTAAAAGTGAAAAAAATATACAACTTATTCAGACGAACGAAAATAAATTACAAACGTTAATTATGTGTGAAT
This sequence comes from Bidens hawaiensis, assembly GCF_021521415.1. Taxonomy (NCBI): domain Eukaryota; kingdom Viridiplantae; phylum Streptophyta; class Magnoliopsida; order Asterales; family Asteraceae; genus Bidens; species Bidens hawaiensis. The sequence goes on from NW_027494757.1 coordinate 37,670, forward strand.
ATTAACATGGCATTTGATGTACGAAGTTTCACAAATTATGAAATAGTGATTTATCGTGTCTTAAATCTACTAGCTCACCAACTATTTTCAGTTAATGTTTTGTAGTATATTTTTAAAAAAATGAGTAAGCTCAGGAAGGCATGCATGAACTAGTTGCATGAGGAGATTCATTGTCCATGTAAACAATCGTTTGAATGATTATGAATGCATTTTAGTATTATCTTTTAAATTAATGTGTTCATGATCAAATTATCTGTAAACCAAGTGCTTTCGCTTCAGTGGGGTGTTATATTACCCAACTGGTTGCTTGATGTCCACGGTATTGGATATACCTGCTAGTTTGTTAAAAAAGAAAATTTCTTGTTAGGATTACCAACTACATTTTGTTACCATCAAAAATTAAAACATGACACATTTCATACATATAAAAATTATCATAAATATATTAATTAATAATATCATTTTAATTAACTTTTATGTAGGTTTATGTATATAAATCATAAGCTATAAAACATAAGGGCCAAGTTATTCTATAAAGGAGGAAAAAATGAGAAGGATTTGTAGTCATACAAAAAAAACCTAATTTTTTTTAAAAATTAATAAAAAAAAATCATAACTCATAATTTAACAAAAAAACGAAAAAAAGTAAAAAACACAAAAAAATTTCCATAGCCTTCCTCGTTCATACAAAAAAAAAAAAACAAAAAACAATATTGAAGGAAAAAAATCATTGTGTTTTGTGTTTATTTTCGTCATTGATTGTGTCTTTTTCCTTGACATTGTGTTATATTACTTAATATTGCGCTATATTTTGTTTGTGTTATACTTTGCGATATATCGTGTCTTTTCTAGTTATAATTGTGTCTTTTGTTCATTTTCGTCACTGTGTCTTTTCGGCGGCCTTTTTTTTAACGGGAATGACGAGGGAAACATTTTAATTTTTTAAATATTTTCGGTTTCTATTATATTTTGAGTTATGATTTTTTTATTATTTTTTTGTATTTTTTAGGGGTTTTTGTGTGATCACAAATTCTTCTCGCACTTTTTATTTTTGTATCCCTTTGTATTTTAACTTTTCCCTAAAACATAAATAATATTGTTAAATGTATCTCTAAAGAAAAATTGTTATTTTTTATAATAATAAATCCATTAAAATGAAGCTTTATTAGAAAAGGGTTAAGGGAAATAAAATTATAAATAAAAAATTTTCGAGCTTTTGATTCGGGTATATATATAGGTCAGGTAGACAGATATGTGGTTTCGGGTAACCAGTCCAACTATCACCTAATTCCATACCCATCTATGCCTGCCAAAAATTTTAAAACTAATCATATACCTAACCTAATACCCGTCGGGCTTTAGGTATTCTTGATGTTTTGGATTTTTCGGGTATACCCGTTGGGCTTGTGTTTTTTCGCCTAACTGTAGATCAAATGTTTGCTGGTATCAACTGTCACATCCCAATCCAGGGCCTAGGAGTGTGACCATCAATTGGTACCTGTTTTGTAAATATATCAGAGTAGCGGGTTTATTTTAGCGGAAGTCTTTAAATATTAATTTACATTATCAAAACTACTCGGGAATTAAACAACCGAGTTTCAGTTTTACAAAACCGTGATATTAATAATATAAGGATTTGTAATATTTAAAAACGAGCCATCTCGAGCGATCTCCTATGACTCCGATCCTTGTATATCATCTAGTTACCTGCAAGGGTGGGAAAAACACGTCAGCTATATGCTGGTGAAACGTTGACTCGATAAAACATTTATAACAGTCGTTAAATACAAACATAGTTTTCTATTTCACAAACTCAGCAGGAATGCCTGTCCATTCCCGAGATTTGTACCACTGCCCTACACACACAATTCAAAGGTTCCCCGAGTACATAGCCCCTGTTCGGAGACAACCTTCCCCTAGGCTATGTAACCCTGTTGGAGAACCGGTTATGGCTGACTTGGTTTTGTATGCCAATTATCAGTTATGTTTGGATCCAGACACATGCGTATTCGGTCTGAGTTGCTTTTTATTATCTATTTTGTATTATAACGATTTTAGAGATTATATCTCATGCAAACATTTATCAGACTCTTTTTAATACACAACCTGTCTATTACAAGAGTAAAATCAGTTCAGATAGTAAAATGTTAACGTGTTCACCTTATGTTATCAGTAGGAAATATCAACCTCCTTGACTTCAGTATGCTATTAACCTATATTCATAATAGGAATGCATAAGTACCTAGTTGGTATAATTCAGCAGACTTTAAGTCTGTTACAGTTCAGCAGACACGAGGTCTGATCAGCAGACTTGAAGTCTGATTCAGTTCAGCAGACACGAGGTCTGATCAGCAGACTCTTAGATCTGACCTAACCTTAGGATAGTTATAGTCATTTTATGAAAATACTTTGGATTTACATATGACGTTTGGAATAGCACGCTTTGGCTTGATAAAGGATATCACGTTGGCAAACTTCTCCAGGTAAGCAAACGGGTCCCGCAGTTGATTGGGATTTGTACGAATTGCTTTCCTTAGGCAAGAAGAGTCTACTAATGATACCCCCCTTCCAGTTACTACATGCCCGTCAAAATAATAGTTTTGATAGCATTACTTCACGTGGAAGCAACGTCTTTGCTTTATAAAACATCACTTGAAAAATAATTACAGTTTAACGACTATACCCTTAACTATGCTATATCTTATGTATTTAAAGTAACTAGTAAAGTAATTTAACCTTAATCCTACCTTAATCTGCTTGATGGAACTTAAGAACTAAGAAATCAGCAGCGGTTCGGCTTGTACTTCGTTTATATGATCAACAGCTCGTTAAACAGTGTAACAACTCCTCGTCTCTTCGCAAAAACAGCCCTCGACACCTTGGAACTCCCTTGCACGCTTACCAAGGTTAACTATGTGAAAACTAAGGTGAAAATGGGATGAAATGGCTTGAACCCGTAGCTGCCCTTTTATAGGCGAATTTTGCAGACCATCGCGTAGCGCGATGGCCTTTTCCCCAAAGCCGTCGCGTAGCGTGACGCCGCAATTTACCGGAGGCTGCCACGTGGTTGGCCACGTGTCCCGGGTTACTTAACCTGGTCATCGCGTAGCGCGATGAGACCAGTGAGTTTCTTCGTCGCGTAGCGCGGCGCCTACCTTTTTCTTGAATTGTGTGATTCTCTGTCGCGTAGCGCGATGGAGTTAATCAGGAGATCATCGCGTAGCGCGATGGATCTCAAAACTCAAAATTTTCATTTCAGTCATTTAACTTTCAGAATTTACACTTTTAGTCCCTTAACTTATAATTTTGACATTTTTAACCCAAAACTAGATGGGGTATTTCCAAGGTGTTACATCAACTATCCAACAGCCTCATGAAACTTTCAAACACTAAAATTTTCATCAATCTAATAATATTCAATCAAGACATGTGATTAAACTATGATCAGTTGCCTCACCCATATGATCCGTTCAAGATTATAACCACAATCGATTGATGTATATACAAACATTTTTATTCCAAAGAACCATTTTGTATGACAACGACACACTGAGCCGATGAAAACAAACATCTAGACTTGTCTATGCCACCTTAGCGAATCCAACTCTTAGATTTCCATAGTCGAATACGGTGTGGTAAGCACCCATGAAAACATCTCCCAAGATCCTAAAGCACCACACAAATGTTACTTCTCATACACCAAAAATAATAACGAAGATAGGGTAACGATGCAACGTTAAAACGGTAAGGTCTGGTTGAGTCTATCTGCAAACATTTTGTATCCATCTTTCTTTAAAAAAATTATCAGTGATTAATGTGTTATAAGATTATAAACTTACACTTAATAAAATAATTTCTAGTTTGCTTGGATTAATAGGTTAAACATATTTGAAATATAGGGTATGTTTGACAAAGAGCTTTTAGAAGCTTCTAGCTTCAAGCTTTTAAGAAAAAACTCATATTCAATAAAAAGCTTTGTTTGGTGGAAAAAGCTTAAAGCTTTTAACTTTGGAGAAAAAGCTCCATGTTTAAACGCTACTAATAGTAGCGTTTTGAGAAAAGCTACAAGTTTTTACAATTGAATTTACAAGTTTGGTACTTGAACTTTTATCAACTTTTGTTAACTTTTATAATAGTTACATATTTTCCCCTTATTTAAAACTAATTACCCCCATGGATTAATAGGTTAAACATATTTGAAATATAGTTGGGACGAATTTTAACCGCTTTAATTCTCCCACTCTTTGTCAGGTAAGTTTATAAACTTGACTTGTTTGAGATAAAATCCAACCCAAATCAACCCGTTTACATACATACCACATAGGACCATGAGGAGGAGGAACGTCGAGCGGCATGAAGCCGCTAACACAATTACCCTCTCCATCTTTAACAAGGTACTACAAACACCATCAAAATAGCAAAATGTTATGCACTTATAAAATTAAGAAACTATTTATTTTTTTAAAAAATGAGTATAAACTATGTTAAGAGAGTACCTCCTGAGGTGAAAGAGCAAATTCGTTGCCACCGATCACAAATGAAATATTCGGCATGGAGGCAATGTTCGCACAGTCAACGATTGAGACTTCCATTGTCCCCAGAGAACGATCAGAAAGCTGAGTTTTATCAAGTTGTTAACTGGTTTCTATGAAAACCGACAACAAAACATGATGCAAACAGTTATCATAATTTGTACCTCTTTGGATTTGGATTGCCGCTGAGTATGCTCAAAGGTCTTAGCTCCAATCGCGTTATTTATCTCGGTGACCACAGACTAAAAGTAAAAACAACATAGTTAAAAATGTTCATCCTGGTTACTAGGTTAAAACTAATGTACACTGAAGTTGATTTTGCATACTGTTGGGCCTGCTATCAGAGAAGTTCCTGAGTCTGCAATCGCTGAACATCCGTTTTGACAATATCCTACACAAAGAAACCGATTCATCGTATCAAATGCGACAATTTGGTATGAAAAAATTATAGCAACTAAAGCGTACCTTTGGATTTGCTATCGATAAGAACATCGCCTAGATCGAACTATCATAGAGTAAAACATCAAAATATTAATCATTGTTTAATCATTATATTTATCACATATCACTACTAGAAAACCAGTTATTTTCGACCAGATTTCATGTCGCAAATTGCTTTTCCAATTCACAAATTACTAATTTTGGCGTAAATATATATACAAATACACTAAAAATGTATAAGAATTGAAAAAAACTGTACAAATTACCTGAATATAGCATAATAAAGTATTAAAGTGTACATTTGAGTATTTGACACATATATAACATATCAGATTCTATAAACTATAATTATTAACTAATTGAAGAATCAGTATGGATTTATGGTTAGAGTAACAACCTGCCAGTAACCCTTTTGCGTAACCGGAGCATAAGTATGATTACCGGTGAAATGATCAGGATCAACTCCTCCAAAAACAATTTCACCACCTTTTTCTTCGTTAAAATTACGGTTCAACCAAAAAGAGAACACTTGATTTTCCACTAGGCCTTGATCAATCATGTTGTCCCTATACAGTATTGTATAGTGTTGATATTTAATAATAGGTTATACATACAATTTTGTAGCAGTGATAACATAAATACGATTACTCATGTGTTGGTTCATCGCTAAAAGTCAATTTTCTAGCAGTGATAACGAGCATACCACACTGGAGTTACATTTCCTACAGATATCTCTTTGAACCCAAGTCCAAGTATGCCATCAAATTTTCCATTCATAAATACGGTTCCAGGCTCCATTGTCGCCTCGATGAACTCCTGATCATAGATCAAAACCATCAACTTGTTAAAAATATTGAATAGTAGAGTATAACATGAGAAAAATGATGAAAAATATATATATTCATCTTTGCCTGTTCTTCAATAACCAAATCTCCAACTTTGACGTCGTCTTTGCTAATGATTCCAGATATTGATCCACTGCCGTATGAAATTGCAGCAAATTTCCCTGCACGTTACCAGACCAATGTGTCATATGCTTGTGTGCCAAAAACAAAGGTGAAAAGATATAGGTTGGATTGGAAATTAATATTAATTAAGCAAATTAATATTACTCAATGTAAATGATTTCTCTAAAGAACAAATATATCTCATGATTACCACTTGATAGAGTTCAAATTGTTACATCGAGGTTGTTTCTAGAGAGACCCCAACTCCAAAACCGAAACATGTTGCTTCTTGATGATTATCCAAAATATTATAAAATGTATTTTTTTTCTAGTTTTGAACTATCTATGTTTTTTTTTTGTCAAAATTAAAGTCAGTTTTCTAGTAGTGATTGTCTGCGTAGATCATTCATATCACAAAATTTTTACTTATTTAGCCATAAGATAGGTAGACGGCAGGCCGAAAAGAAAGAGTTTAGTTAAAGGGGTATGGTTTCCGTCCTCCCTAAACTCTGTTAATAGCCTTGCTATTACTGGGATTTTTACTGGGTACGTATGGTGTTGTTGATAACTATCTAGTGATTGTGACAAATTATCGACAGACACGTTATATATCCCCGGAAGATACTAAAATATATTTTAAAGGACTTCCTCAGTAATCATTGGTTAAATTTGGTTAAATATATTATATAGTCTAGTGAATAGTATTTGACTAACCATTTCCCTTGAATGTGTTTGACCTCCTTGAACTGTACTTTGGATGTACGTAGCAAGACATCTACACAAAAACATATCCAACCGATAAGTTTTTCTCGATTATCAACTTGATGCGCGCATATAAGTTACATAAACTCACCGAGAACACACATTCGGACGATGGAACCCACATATTAGCACTACCAGTGTCATAAACTACAGTGAACATCTGAGGTGGGGTGCCAATGCTAATCTCACCGTAGTATTGAGTGTCCCTATAGTTCTTTAACATGACCATACCCGAACCCTGTGGCACGTTCGGATCATTTTGATCACCACCTGCCTGATTCGGCTTGGGGAGTGATGTAACACGTCTTGCGTCATCAGGTTTTAATTTTTTTAGTTTAATTTTTATGTATCCTTTAGTTGAATCGGAAAGGGTCAAGGGAGGATAAAGAAATGATGAGCAAATGAGGAAAATTGCAATTGCTTTATGATAATGTTGTCCCATAACGCCTGCATTTAATTTCATGAAAAATTAATTAACAATAACTAGTAATCAAAACATTTTTAGTTAATTAAAATCTGGCATTTATTAGCTGTAATTAATATTTTATATCTTTTTTGTCATTAAATTTTTATATTAAAATTTCAAAAAACGCGTATATATATAAGAAAATGCAAACTTTAATGCAACAAAGTCTAACTTTTTGAAAATAAAAACATTAATTTAATTGATAGATAATTAAAATATCTACGCAATTAATAACCCTGGAACTTTTTTTATTTCTTTTTATTTAAACAGCTAATTAATATTTGTGAATTCACATATCAAAACATAATTCGAGTAACAATTAACTAAAATTCGGACCGAATGAGTAATCAGTTGATTTAAGAATGTTTTACTTTAACTTGATCATTGAAATCCATATATACTATCATATATCAAAAGTTAAATTGAGTAGCCAGTAACTAAGGGGGTGTTTGTTTTTTCTTCAAACATCTTCAAGGGAGCTAATGTCTGCAGGCGCGCAGACATTACCCTTGAAGACTGTTTGTTTTTTTTCTTAAAACAGATCTGAAGTTATCTTCTTTCATCTTAAGGTGCTGTTTGTTTTTGCAGACATAAACTGTCTGCAAGCTGATTTCATCTGTTTTCATGTCTGCAACTGAAGATGTGGTCTGAAGATCTGCAAGCTGAAAATATAAGACTGTTTGTTTTTATAAGCTGATACTGTCTGCATAACTGTCAAACTTATCTCACAAGATAGAAGTCATTTATTCAAGTTACATCTAGTTTTTAGTCTTTGCTTTCCATGCCGATTTGGTTTTGGTGGGTGGTGGAAGGTGGTGGTGGTGGATGGTGGTAGTGGCGGCGGACGGTGGGTAGTGGCGGTGGATGGTGGTGGTGGACAATGGGTGGTGGTGATGGATGGTTTTGGTTGGTGGTGGACGGTGGTGGTGATGGATGGTGGTGGTGGTGGGTGATGGATGGTGGTGGTGGCGGTGATGGATGGTGGTGGTGGTGATGGATGGTGGTGGTGATGGATGGTGGGTGGTGGACGGTGGTGGTGATGGATGGTGGTGGTGGTGGCGGACGGTGGTGGTGATGGATGGTGGGTGGTGGACGGTGGTGGTGATGGATGGTGGGTGGTGGACGGTGGTGGTGGCGGTGATGGATGGTGGTGGTGGTGGCGGTGATGGATGGTGGTGGTGGTGGGTGATGGATGGTGGTGGTGGCGGTGATGGATGGTGGTGGTGGTGGCGGACGGTGGTGGTGATGGATGGTGGGTGGTGGACGGTGGTGGTGATGGATGGTGGGTGGTGGACGGTGGTGGTGGCGGTGGATGGTGGTGGACGGTGGCGGCGGGGTACGGGGGTGGTGGTGGCGGCGTACGGTGGGTGGTGGTGTTGGCGGACGGTGGTAGGAGCAGTGGATGAGAGGGTGGCTGCAAAGGGAGAAGAGTAGGGTTTTTTTGTGAAGATGTTTTAAGCAAGATTTCCTTGCTTTTCTTTTAAGATGAAAGAAGATAACTTCAGATCTGTTTTAAGAAAAAAAACAAACAGTCTTCAAGGGTAATGTCTGCGCGCCTGCAGACATTAGCTCCCTTGAAGATGTTTGAAGAAAAAACAAACACCCCCTTAAAAGAAAAGCAAGGAAATCTTGCTTAAAACATCTTCACAAAAAAACCCTACTCTTCTCCCTTTGCAGCCACCCTCTCATCCACTGCTCCTACCACCGTCCGCCAACACCACCACCCACCGTACGCCGCCACCACCACCCCCGTACCCCGCCGCCACCGTCCACCACCATCCACCGCCACCACCACCGTCCACCACCCACCATCCATCACCACCACCGTCCACCACCCACCATCCATCACCACCACCGTCCGCCACCACCACCACCATCCATCACCGCCACCACCACCATCCATCACCCACCACCACCACCATCCATCACCGCCACCACCACCACCATCCATCACCGCCACCACCACCGTCCACCACCCACCATCCATCACCACCACCGTCCACCACCCACCATCCATCACCACCACCGTCCGCCACCACCACCACCATCCATCACCACCACCGTCCACCACCCACCATCCATCACCACCACCATCCATCACCACCACCACCATCCATCACCGCCACCACCACCATCCATCACCCACCACCACCACCATCCATCACCACCACCGTCCACCACCAACCAAAACCATCCATCACCACCACCCATTGTCCACCACCACCATCCACCGCCACTACCCACCGTCCGCCGCCACTACCACCATCCACCACCACCACCTTCCACCACCCACCAAAACCAAATCGGCATGGAAAGCAAAGACTAAAAACTAGATGTAACTTGAATAAATGACTTCTATCTTGTGAGATAAGTTTGACAGTTATGCAGACAGTATCAGCTTATAAAAACAAACAGTCTTATATTTTCAGCTTGCAGATCTTCAGACCACATCTTCAGTTGCAGACATGAAAACAGATGAAATCAGCTTGCAGACAGTTTATGTCTGCAAAAACAAACAGCACCTAAGTTTCACATATAACTAATCAGATGAGTAATCTGGTGATTTAGATACTTGTTTTTCTATAACATGATTATAGAAATAGATCCATATATTTTAAATAGTAATTCGAGTAACTAGTGAATAAATTTTATGGATACCATGCTGATAAAAGGATACATATATAATTTAAACATAAATATACAACAAAAAAAAATTAGAAAGATAAACTTACAAATGAATTGACAAACTCCAACGCTTAGAATTTTAGAGAGATACAAGGGGGGTGTTCAATCTTAATTATGTGTGTATATAGTTTATTTATATACAAAATATATATGAAGCCCACGATTTTAATCCATGTGGTTGGATTAATCATGCTACCATTAATTTTATTGAACTTTTTCCTCATTTAGGATTAAAGGCTTTTATTTTGTATCTATTTATAGTCAGGTACCTTCTAGTTTGATAATATCACACTTTGCCCTTAACATTCATTGATATTAAACATAGGTTAATTGAGTTGGATGACGATTTTAAAATATATTATATTTTCTTTAAAGTGTTTGGAGTCACACCCAATACCCGAGTAAGCTTTTCTGAGACGGATGTCAAACGTCGATACTAATTTTGACGCTACATACCTAACTCGTTCAGAAACACCATCGACAAGGAAACCCATCACTTTGGGATCGAAAACTCCCTTATGTCAGGTTTCGAATTTAATACCTCAAAGATCCCAAGCCTTAACCATCACCCGCACGCCATGAACCAGAAAGCAATTTACGGGTTAAAACATTACAATTGAATAATATGTCATGTAGGTTGATCTAGTAACATTTATATGCTATAAGTTCATTTTCATTATATATTATAAAACTATATAAAAAATTCTACCTTTTCACTCATAAAGTCAAAAAATTTTTTTTTTTCAGTATAAATACGGTAATTCGATATAAATAGATCATAAAATATTAGCTTTGAGATTAGAAGTGCAAATATGAGTTACATTTTGATAGAGGAAAGTTGAAATGTAAAGGGAGACAAAAATTAGAAGTGTGAGAATGTGGTCACACAAAAAGCCCCTAAAAGATAAAATAAAAAATAAAAAAATTCATAACTTAAAATATAAATATAAACAAAAAACAAATTTAAAAATCAAAATGTTTCCCCCGTCATTCCCGTTAAAAAAAACGCCGAAAAGACACAATGCCGAAAATGAACAAACAACACAATGATAAATTAAAAAAAAACACAATATGTTGCAAAATATAATACAATGATGAACAAAATATAACACAACGTTGAGTAATATAACATAATATCAAGAAAAAAGAAGACACAATCAATGACGAAAGTAAACAAAAAACACAATAATAAATAAAAAGACAAAATGATTTTTTTCCTCGATATTTTGTATTTTTCGAGTGTTTTATTTGTTCGTTTTTTCTTCTTTTTTTATTTTTTATTTTTGAATGAAGAAAACAGTGGAAACATTTTTATGTTTTTCCATTTTTCGTTTTTTTATTAAATTTTGAGTTATGATTTTTTAATTATTTTTAGGGGTTTTTTTACTACAAATTCTTCTCATACTTTTCATTTTTGTCCGTTTTTATAGAATAACCTGACCCTTGATAATATATTACTTATTAGTAGCATTTTTTCCCTTTATATAGCAGATCATATATAATTTAATCCATTTAAAAATGTTAAATATGCACACTTGCCGTTCAAAAAAAAGTGAAACGAAACTTTGAAAAATAATATAATCTGTAAGGACAATATATGAAAAACCGTGAAAACTCAAGGGGTGTTTTGGAAAGGATGTTTACCAGCCATAAATCGGGCATCTAATACATATCAAACACGCACCAATATGAACCGTAGGATTTGTTTTGAGCAACGGTGATTAGTAAATATTTGAAGGGATTAAAATTTAAAATGGCATTAATTAAGGGGAATGTGAATAACGTGAAAGGGAGACGATCAACATGTTAGTCACCGCGTCGTAACCGTGACTCTTTTACATGACAACTAAGGAAGTCATGTGACACGTGATTAGCGTCATAACCATGGCTCTTACACATGACAACTAAGGGAGTCATGTGGCACGTGACTAGCGTCGTAACCATGGCTCTTTCACACGACCCCTAAACGAGTCATGTGACACTCACTTTTTGTTACAACTCGTAAAGACGTAAACCATTGAATTCGAACAACTTTTATACTTTTTCGAGTTGATCATGGTATGAAATTTTATACCGATTCTATATCTTTATTTAGTTATTTTTATTTATTTATTATTTTTTTTTTAATTTGAGAGAGTGGTATTTTATTCATTCATTAAATTCTAGAAGTGTATTTTTTATATATTTTTTTAGGTCAATATGACTATATGTGCAACCTTCGTTGAGCATGTGTTGATGCAATATCTGGTTACTGAAGCTTTGAGACCATAAGAGGTTAACATTATAAAAGGAACCCAAAGAATTAAGAATACAAATGCCCTAAAAACATCTAATATTGAGGGAGCCGTTTCTGTCATACATGATTAGTTTCTAGCTTCTATGCTCTAACCAAGAAATTTACAAGGCTTCCTCAAAAAGGATTTTCTAGTAACGGAAAATATCGACATTCGCTGTGTTAGGTTCTAAAACCAAATCCAAATTGACCCACGCGCACCTCTATCCATATTATTTGGCGGTTTTCGCCTTTTAGACTCTTCATCACTATGTCTCTCCGGCTTATAACACCCTACTGATTCACAATCAACGTGTCGGTTCACCAACGGCAAACACTTAGTCTCATGTTTTTGATCCGGTTTATGCGGCAAACAATTCAACCGGTGATCAAGAACAAGCTCCGGTTTCAACGGTTTCTCGCATTTCTCTTCCAACCCATTAAAATAATTATCCTTAAACCTAAAGGTTACTAGTTTTGGCAACGTACATACAACATCAACCACCTTACCAATCAACTGATTATGTGAGATATCAATCTTCTCAACACCCTTTAAATTCCCAAACTCATGTGGAATGCACCCCACAAAATCATTATTACTCAAATCTAAAACCTTTATATTCTCAAGCAACCCTAGTTCCTTTGGTAGACAACCGGACAATCGATTATTAGCGAAAATAACCTCGTCTAACTTAGCCATTTGACCAATGCTCTTAGGAATGCACCCTTTAAGCTCATTATTCGCGAACACTATCACCGACGCGTTAGAATTCCCAATATTTTCTGGAATATTTGAAGAAAACCGATTGTTGTTCAAGAAAATAGCATCAAGATTTATATCAAACAGTTGAGGTGGTAACAACCCTTGGAAATTGTTGAATCTAATATCTAGATACTTCAGTTTAGGCATGTACAAGACAACGTTTGGAAATGGTCCCGCGAATTGGTTATTACTTATGTCGAACTCGTTAAGGATCACAAGCCTTGAGAAGGTGGTCGGGATATTCCCAGAAAATCTATTGGTGTTTATATGAAATACGCTAAGGTCGGTTAATAGACCTAGTTGAAGGGGCAGTTGGCCCCCGATGTCTCCATGGTTTAGATCGATTCCCGCAACAGTTAATATGTTGGGATCATCAGGTGATTTTTCACAAAACACACCATTATACGAGCACACATCTATGCCATCCCAGTTTTTGATCATGTTGTGCGGGTCTGAGTGTATTACCTTTTTCCATTCTTGGAGGGCAAAGTAGGCCCTTTTAAGCCTTAAATTAGGAAAATGTAAACGTACATCGACATTAACCTCGATGTTAAAAATATCGGTTAGAGGTTGGGGTTCTTTTGTCTGGCCTAGGTGGCGCCGTATGCTGGCAGACGCAAATGCATTGCTTATCGAATGGGAAGAGATTATGAAGAAAAGAAGGCAGCATAAGGCTTTCATGTTGAAAGCCAGGTTAGGGGTATAGTTTGGGATAGAACTTATGGAGGATGTTATGAGTTTGGAATTTATATTTAGCAACAAATCCTCTCCATGCAAATGCAACTTTATTTCTAGAGACATTCCTTGATAGACGCTGGTTTTTGTCATTGAAATAACAAGAGGCGGTTGTTATTCTTTCCTTCAAAAAAGTTTTACTTATACCCTTCAGTTCTTCACAACACAATTTTTATCTACTATAATTTGTTCTCTTTATTATACTATAAAACATTAGTTTTAGTTAGGGGTGTGAAATTAAGCTTAAACTCATTTCACCTCAATGAAACTATCAGGGTCTGTTTGGTATAGGTGGGTGGCAACAGTGGGCTGCAGGTGATGGTGGTGGTTGGCGGTGGTGGCGGGGAACGGGAGTGATGGCAGTGGCCGCTGTTGACGGTTGGGAGAAGTAGGCGGTGCGGTGGTTACAATTTTCTTTTACACATGTTTTATTTTATAATCACTGAAATAAAGGGGTAATTAAGAGTAGTAAAGCTAAAACTTACTTAGAAATGCTAACTTTTGTGCGCACAACATGTTGACAGGTTAGTTGAAGCAAGAATAAGGAATGATTGGCACTTGAACGGGTTATCCTTGCTCAAGGATGGCTTCCATTTTAGTCAAAAATTGTATTTGTTTAGTTTTGTATTCAAGACAATGTTATTGTACTTCGTTCCAAGTTTGACTTTGTATGAGATACTTCTGTTGTTTTTATGTTAATTAATGTTTGAAGTTTAAGAACTATATTACATTGTAATATGTAAATTGGCTTAGGGAGTTTTAAGTTGGTATCATAGTTGTAGTTTGAAAGATTCAGACATCTCCTAATGTTTGAACTTAAACTAAGAATGGGGCCAAATCAAGGATGCCATTATGGATAACCCAATGCCAGTGAAGCGAGTAAAATGTTTTGTAAGTTGTGAGTAATGTTGGTTAATCATTTATTTATCGGGTAAGTTAGTGTTTTATTTAGTGTGCATGGAATAAGCAAAAGCTTCAAAGGTTCTAGTTGAGTCTGCATGGAAGGAATCTTGAAGACTATGCATTTATTTAATATTATGTTTTATTTTATTGTTTATTAGCTAGTTAGAATTGGTATTCCAGTTGACCGGATTTCAAGGATGTAACCTTGGTAGAAGTGTAACGTTAGAAGAATGGGTCCAGAGTTGTACCGGTTCCTTAGGAGAAGTGCAGCTTTTTTCTTTGGTTGTTACTTTTCACATGTCTTTTGTAAAGGCTATAAATAGCCTTTGATTTATCAATAAAAGTATTGAGTTTAGAGTCTTTCTCTTCCACTTCAACATATTTAGTTTGCTTCTTTCTTATTCACACAGATCATACAACAAAACTTTGTTTCTTTGTGTTTGCTTCTTGTTTCTATCTTGGCCTGATTTCCAACATTTGGTATCAGAGCGGAGAAGGAATCAAGGGGGCAGCAACGTTCGTAAGTTGATGTGAACGTAGGTTGCTGTGTCTAAACGTTTTGGTTCTAGCGGGTCAAAAGGGTAGCAAAGACGAGTCCTGATTCAGGCCAAATCAGTGGGCTTGTTAACCCAGCTTTGATCGAAGAACAGAGAAGAGTAGGTAATCAGAAGGTAATAATCAAAGGTTGTGAAACAGCAGGAGAAAGGTAGCAAAAGGTGTTTGCGGGTAATACTTTCAGCAGTGTTTTAATTGATTATTAACCTTTGTTAGATCAGATATTTTTAGCTATGGTTATACCCGAGAATCAAACTTTGGCTACCATTAAGGAGAACAACACCGTGTCTCTTCAAATGCCGGTGTTATCATCCACAAATTACACGGTATGGGCCATGAAGATGCAGGTTATTTTCAATGTTCATGGGGTGTGGAACATCATTGATCCAGGAACAATTGTCGATGCCAGGAAGAATAATTTGTCAATAGCTCTCTTGTTCCAATCTGTACCTAAAGATCAAGTTATGCAAATAGGGAATCTGCAAACTGCAAAGGAGATGTGGGATGCTCTTAAAACCCGTCATTTGGGGGCAGACCGGATTCGGGAGGCAAGTCTTCAGACTCTTATGGGAGAGTTTGAATCTTTGAAGATGAAGGACCAAGGTGTAACTGATGACTTTGCTAACAAGTTGTCAGAGTATGCTTCTCGAGCCGCCTCACTTGGCTCAGTTATAGAAGAAACAAAATCGGTTAAGAAATTTTTTAACGGGTTGCCTAAACGTTTTATTCATATGGTGGCCTCTATAGAACAGGTTGTAGATTTGAAGACCATCGGCTATGATGATGTTGTGGTCCGGCTTAAAGCTTATGAAGAAAGGATCAAGGATGAGGAGAGTCTAACCGAGCAAAATCAACTTTTGTTTGCAAATTCGGATGAGAAAGCAAAAGAAAAAGAGCATAGGTGTGAGCACTGTGGGTGTGGAAACTCGAATCGTGAAGACTATGGGCGTGGCCGAGGTGGAGGTCGGGGGTCCGGGAGATGGTCGAGTACAACGGGACAAGAGCCACGTAAAGTGCTACAAGTGTAATGAGTTGGGGCATTACATATCCGAGTGTCCAAAGTGGGGGAAAGATCAAGAAGCTAATCTAATTGAGGAAGAAGCAATGCTCGGTTAAGCAAGTGCAGTGAATAAACGATTAAGGGAGTGATTGTTGGTTAATCGTTTATTTATCGGGTCATTAGTTAGTGTTTTATTTAGTGCATGTGCATGGAATAAGCAAAAGCTTCAAGGGTTCTAGTTGAGTCTGCATGGAAGGAATCTTGAAGACTATGCATTTATTTAAGATTATGTTTTATTATATTGTTTATTAGCTAATTAGAATTGGTATTCTAGTTGACCGGATTTCAAGGATGTAAACTTGGTAGAAGTGTAAACTTGGTATTCTAGGAGAAGCGCAACTTTTTTCTTTGGTTGTTACTTTTCACATGTCTTTTGTAAAGGCTATAAATAGCCTTGGATTTATCAATAAAAGTATTGAGTTTAGAGTCTTTCTCTTCAACTTCAACATATTTAGTTTGCTTCTTTCTTATTCACACATATCATACAACAAAACTTTGTTTCTTTATGTTTGCTTCTTATTTCTATCTAGGCCTGATTTCCAACAAGTAAAAAAGACGTTGAATGGCCGGTTGTTTGAAATGGGGAAAAATTAGAACACGATATTAACATGGAGGGTTAAGAGCACTTTATCAACATTATTAAAAAAAATCACTTTATATAGTTTTACATTAATAGCTATCATGATAATATTAGCATTTCGTATCTCTTGGGTACTGAAATGGCCAGAGGGACTAGAGGAGGAGGCCTAAACCGGGATCATAGGCATGGAAAGCATGGAGGTAGGCCGTTGGTTGACGTTAGGTGACCGAGGGAAGAATTTGGTATTGTTTGTTACAAAAGTTGAAGAGGAGGTTTACGAGATTAAGCACGACAAGATTAGTTCGAAGGAAGGGCAACCAACGTTGGGACTGGTTGCTTAGGTAATCATCTCGGAGATAGTTACTCTGGCTGCCTGCCATCGTAACCGAGACCTTATTGCATGCAAGAAAGGGAACAAAGACTAAGCCCGGAAGAGAAGCGCCTAATTCATTTAAGAAGCCTAGTAAGGAACATAGCACACCAATTGAAAGAAAGGCAAGGATTGACGAACTTGTCTTGTGCATAGAGTGCGGTAGGAAACACCATGGTAAGTGTCACTTGGTGCCGGACTAATTGTATTTCAAACATGAGATGACATGGCACTTCTCCCGTGGTCTTTCAGAAAGTGTCAAGTATTACAAATGTGGTGTTGAAGGGCATGTACCAACGGATGTGGAAAGCCAAAACAAGGAGGCTTCGGAATAGGGAATGTAGGTCCTCTAAATAGATCTCAAGACTTGACTCGGATCAATCCGTGTTGTTGGTTAGCGGAAATCACCAACGACACTCAGATCTCGGATCTTAGTTTGTTTGGTTTATTTGCTTGAAAGAGAGAAAAGGAGAGAAGTGGATGAGAGAAAGAAACTTCTTTATTTCCAAGAGTTGTGAAAAGGGGTTGGAGTCTTTTGGATAAATGGGTTAAGTGGCCCGTTTATAGGTCCCCATTTATCCAAAACTTACAAAATAAACGTACAAACTAAACGTACCGAGTACGTACTACACCGACTAAAAGCAAACTAAAACGACATATACAATCCTCAAAACAATATAGAATATTGGCCCTACAATCTCCCTCTAGGATTGAGTATGTCGAGGAACCTTCGTCAAGTTCTTTGCTTCGTCTTTATTTCTTGAAACTTAGTACTTGTCTTGATCCAGGATCTTGAACCAGATTGGATCTTGAACAGTTCTTTATTTTCCAGTCTTATAGACTTGAACTTCAATCTTATTTTCTGGGAAGGATCGGCAACAGCAAATTTTAGAAACATCAGATGCGGGAGGCTCGACATCTAATTTTCTCTTGTTGACTTTCTTGAGCCAACTGGTTTCTTTCCTTGTCTTCAGATACAATCAGTTCTTTTTTTTTAGGTTCAACCACCAACTTTCACGTTCTCGTTTTCTTTTTAAGTGCTTCAACATCTGCAACTCCAAGCAGACTTGATCTTGATCTACCTGTCCATGTATAGCTGCACAAACCATAGAACGATAAGATTCGATCACAGACCCTATCGAGGGTCAAGAAGAAATCTTTCATAGGCCCTCTCAATTTCAATCCCTCAACTTGTAAATGATTTGTTTAAGTCCCAGATTTCCAAAGAACTTTGCATGAACGACCTTGACAACAAAACGCATGATTTTGAATGAAACAAAGTTTAACAAAATATGTACGAACATAATAAAAACTTAAAATCTTTTTGGCATTTTCATATATTTTAAATATAACGAAAATATATACATAACATTTTGAAGTTAAAACTAAAATAAAACAAAATCCAAATAAACAATAAAAGATATGAGTAAATATGAAATTAATATTATATATCAATAATATTTATAGAAAACGTTTACAAAATTATTTTTCTGAGAAAGATCACAACATGGAATCACATTATCTGTTAACGTTCTAGATCACACTTTTATTTGGACATTATTATGCCAAGAACCCAAAGTCGATTGTAGATATAATTTGTCCACTTTAAACTTAACAAGTATTTTGATGTCAACATGATACGTTAAGGTACAATTAGGCATAATGCTTGTGTGGTCCCCATTTAATCCGACAAATTACAGACTCCATCATACCTCGGGCTTAATTTGCTTTCACATGTCACCTCAACTTGACTTAAACCTTTCTCAATTTGCTTAATTTGCAAAGTTGTTGTTAGATGGACTATCTTAAGCATGCATTATCACATTGTATGACAACGTTGAAGAGATTCAAACCGAGATCGTAGCTGATGTTGGATCCATCACTTGAGAGAAGCAGCTGGACGAGGTTGGTTTGAGAAACGCTCGAAAAGTTGTTGTTGAACCATTTAAACAAGGCTTCCCTTCCATGAAGTTTGTCCTTCCATGTCGCTTATGAAAGACTCGAATCCGCCATCAAATGGTTTAACATCAAATAGCAAGAGTTCGTCTCCCATCATATGCCGGGTGCAATCACTATCTAAGTACCTAATACTATTGATAGTCCTCCTTGATTGACCCTGCATGCACTAAGCTTTCAAATAGACATGGGTTCCCGGGATACTTTTGTCCCGGGAAGGTCAACCGTAAATCGACCAAACTTGATTTTATTTCCTGAAAACCATTTATTTCTTGTTGGAGCCTCACTTGATGAAGAGCGGTCCTTAGGAATCCAAGCAAAAACTTGTTCCTTGGTTTCTGCAATTTTGGACTTCTCTTTTCTTGCTTTTGAAACTGTTTTTGGTAAATCCTCAGACTTTACAGTCTTTGGATCCTTTTTGATTTTATCCTTCTTGGTTTTCCAAAAAGGTTTCTTTTTGTGTTTTAATTTATTTACTTTGGATCTCACATCCATTTCACTAGGTTCACTATCAGCTTGATCAGTCCTTGAATCAGGGCTACTAAAAGCTCTTTTTGGGAACTGACTAAGCCGCCTTTGAATATCAAGCTGTTGCTTGAACCAGTGCTTGCAATGTCTTGCAAGGTGAGAAGAGTGACCACACACAAAACAACACTTTCTCCTGGGAGTGCCAAAGAACCCATCTGAACTGTAATGCGGTTGGTGTGGTGGGAAAGGTGATCCATGGAAAGGAACATGATTATAAAACACATTTGTATAATATGGATCAACAAAATTTTGTTGATAATGACCATAGTAGTTGTTATCACAGAAGTTGTATGACTGAGGGTTTCTTGATTGATTGGTTGTTTGAGAAAATGATCGTTTATTTGGTGGAACATATTTATACGACGTACTTGTCTTTTCATTTTCAAAAACTTTGCTTTTACATGAATTATCCTCAGTCTCACAACTTGATGATGAACAACTTGATATGTTCACCTCAACAGGCCTACTTTCGTTGACACATTTTTCAACAAAAGTTTCATCACAAACGGTTTCATAATCTGAGTCAGAAGAAGAACATTCACTTTCATTACGTACATCATTACAACTGTCTTCACTAGTGGTTTCGCAAAATACAGTTTTTGATTCCGACATCAAACATCCCAACATGGATTCACAAACTTTATTACAAACTGGATTTTTAATAGTTTTGGTTAGATCCACACATGATTCAAAACGTGGTTCTAACTTTCTTTTTAGCTTACAACCCAGGTTAACCGTCCCACATTCACCACCATTTACATCACCAGCTGCTACACAGGACACATTGATGTCAAATTTATCAAATGATGGGACTGGAGCAGCAGTTTGAGAGGCAGCAGGAACAAATTTCACAGGCGTTGGTATTCTACCAATCTCGTATTCCATTTCTTCCTTTGGAAAAGTATTATAGCTAAAGTGGGGAAAACTCGTATAGTTATCATTGAATGGTGGTGGTACGGCAGTGTAATCGTACCCCAACCCCGCTTTAACATTAGTTTTCTCTGGGCTCCAATAAGATCATCTAACTTCTCAGATGATGCCTCAAATCTTTCGACTTGTTTTTCCTTTTCTTTCTTATCAGAAACTTCGAGTTTTAATTTCTTAATTTCTTCTTTTAAATCATTAATTATGTCTTTATAATAAATGACATTATGCTTTTCTCGAAAAATTTCAAGTATAAGATTAGCTACATCATCGTGTTGAGTTTTAATCTTTTCAACGTAGATCTTGTCAGCTTTTACATATTCAGCATTTAACTGACGAAGTTTTGCATTTTCTTTCAAAACTTCGTCTTGATGATATCTATAGTATGTGACTTTGTTGATGCATGCTTGAGAACAAAGATTGTGATTTACCTCATCAGCTGGTGATGTGTCGGGAATGATAGGACATGCATGACTACTTTTACCGGCAGCACTTGTCCCAACTTTATTACTTGTCCCAACTTTATTTTCTTTGAACTGATTGTTCATTTGGAGCTTATCTTCCATTATTTCAAAAGACTTGATGGTAGAAGCCAACTCTGAGAGAGTCATTGTATACAGATTTGTGGTTCTTTTGATGGTAACCACATTGATGCTCCATGTATAAGGCAGTGAACTCAACAGCTTCATGTTGATCTGAAACAAACCATTGATGATACCAACACTTCTCATTTTGGTGACGAGTGACTCAAATCTGTTGATGAGAGAGGAAATCGATTCTCCTTTAATATGTGTAAACATGTCGAATTCTCTTTTCAATATTTCCTTTGGGCTTTCTCCCATATCCAGATTTCCTCCAAGCTTGGGTTCGTAAGACATTTTTTTTTACAGTACCGAGTTGCTACAGTACCGAGTTTCTACAGTACCCGTGCGAAGCTAAGCGGTTGTTACAGTACCCCCCGTGCGAAGCGAAGCGGTTGCTACAGTACCCCCGTGCGAAGCGAAACGATTTGCTACAGTACCCCCCCCCCCCCCCGCGAAGCAATTGCTACAGTACCTCGGCAATGCGATTGCCAGTACCCCCCCCCCCCCCAGCGATTGCTACAGTACCTCGGAAGCGACTGCTACAGTACCCGATGTGAATTTTTTTTTTTTTTTTTAAGAATATAGCACCCAAACTTCCAAAAAGTCAAAAAGACTTTAGTATAAAAATCAATAAATCGGCCTAGATCTGAGTTTTAAGCCGAATCTGAGCTCAGACACAAAAACTTAAAATACTAAAAACTTGGATTTAGTGATTCTCGTGTATTTCCAAGGTGTAAGGGACTCCAAAAGAGATGAGTAACACGAAATCAACCTCAAATCAAACAAAAACTAAGATCAAAACCCGAAAAGTTTGACCCGAAAACCACAAAAAGTCGAGCCGAAAGCTCTGATACCACTTGTAGGTCCTCTAAATGGATCTCAAGACTTGACTTGGATCAATCCGTGTTGTTGGTTAGTGTAAATCACCAACGACACTTGGATCTTAGTTTGTTTGGTTTATTTGCTTGAAAGAGAGAAAAGGAGAGAAGTTGATGAGAGAAAGAAACTTCTTTATTTCCAAGAGTTGTGAAAAGGGGTTAGAGTTGGTTGGATAAATGGGTTAAGTGGCCCTTTTATAGGGTATTTATCCAGAACTTACAAAATAAACGTACAAACTAAACGTACCGAGTACGTACTACACCGACTAAAAGCAAACTAAAACGACATATACAATCCTAAAAATAATATAGAATATTGGCCCTACAGGGAATGCTATGGAAAGGGGCATATATTTAGTAGTTTTCTGTTTACCACAAGGTATCTCTAGGCCTTTACCAAAGACCTTGAGTTAGAGACAGGTATGACTGAGTCATTTGCATCAATAGATCCTAGTAAAAGAATGCATGATAGAGCTTAAGGGGTGTAAGTTCCCTGTTGCGTTGTATGTTACGACTTTAGGATGATCCAATGCAATCTTGGGCATGGTTTGGTATTGGTTGTTTTAGTGCTACTGAATTAACTTGTCGATGGAGGAAATAACATTACAGATTAAACGAGTTAGGTGACGCGAGAGTGCGGACTTATTTAACAATAATGTTATTTCGGCTTTGTTATTTGGTTTTATACTTTGCTTAGGTGTAATGATTAAATGGGCTTTTAATTAATTAATTTGGGCTCACAAGGGAATTGGATTTGGATTATGTTAATCTATGTTTTTCATTCCCTGAATAATTCTGACTCTATCGAATACACAGAACAGAGAGGACGGTTACTTTTTCTCTGGTTCTTCATCACATACACAGATTCTTCCAAATCCAATTTCATCTACAGATAATCTATGTCTTATTTGATAAATCATTGCGTGCAACCCGTAAATAAGTTTATCCAAAAGTGATTCACGATTCGGAGATTAATCTAGGCAATTGTTTAAGAAACCAAGATTGAAATCATTGTTACAGTTTGCATCATTGATCAAATTCATCATCCAGGTACACAAATAATACAAGATTTGGGTGCTTGAGTTTGAGGCTCGGATTGTTTGTAAGATGAAGTTGATTCATCTGAAAGCTTTGGATGCAGCCCAGTTAGGGTGTGTGGTAACAAAATATGTTAAGTGCCAAAGGCATCTCGATTATCAAGGCATGAAATTTATGAGGTGATGGTGTAATTTGATGCGAACTGTACGTGTAGTGTGTGATTTCGTTCATTACTTAAGAAAATATTATATATCGAAAAACACTTTCTTGTAAATAAATCTCTTTAAACTGCTTGCCATTGATTACTCTTGTTATTTCTTGAATTTTTCTTGGTCGGATAAATATATAGTTCAATATCATAATGTTAATTCGTTACTTTTGAGAAGCAAAAGAAGGGGCTTAGGTTCACATTTTCTCATGAACACTTAAGACCGAGTTACATGTTGGAAAACCTTGGAAGTATCTTAGGAAACGAATATACAAAAAAGAAAACCCAAATCAAAACGTTCTTAACATGCTCTGTTGTAAGTACAACGTAACGGTCCCGCCTTAGCAGTAAGACTAGGCACTTGAGAGCCGTGTGCAACCGAGAAAGATTGTGCTTTCGTGTAACCTGGAGCACAACTTCCCCATCCAGATGGAACGAAATACGCTCCATCAAGAAACATGTCTTTCGAAGACCTCCATTTCCAGTTCTTCCAGCCTTTGTTAGACTCCCTCTTAGTCACCTACAAATGATTTGACAATTAAACCTTTAGGCATAAAATTGAAAAAAAATAAAATAAAATAAAAATACAAAACTTGACACCACAATCATAGTTCTCCAAGATTGTACCTCTTTGTTAGATGGATTTTTAGACGCGAAATAATAGTTCCCTTCGCTTAATATTGTTGGATTCGCGCTTCCACCAATCGCATACCTATGCCATTCATCGTAACGATTATTTGCCACATGTGCATAACCTAACCGCACCCTGAGATTTTTATTTAATATATGTAAGATGAAGTTACAATGTTTGAATCATCATATTCATGTCATAAAATACCTTGGCATCCTTTGGACTAGTCCTGGGCCAAAATGGTTATAGACAACAGTCACTTTCATGATTTCGTCTTCAATATTGTTGTCGTTGTGGCCGAATAACATTACCTGCATAATTTCATATACAATCTTGAATCAACAGAAAAATATAAATTATATAATCATGTATAGATGCATGAGAAGCTAGGATTTTTACCTTATCGTGTTGAGAAAAGAAGTTATTAGAGATTGTGACAAAATTTGAAGCATGAATGACATCAATTAGCCCATCATACGCTCGAGCGAGGTAGCAATGGTCAATCCATACGTACGTTGATGCGAATATTTCAACCGCGTCTCCATCTGAGCCTCTACGGTGGCCCACATGCATGGGTGTGCTTCTTACAAGGCCCGGCTTCCCGGGCTTACAATCATGAATGCTGATTCCATGTATAATCACATGGCTCACTTTTTGTATGGTTATACAAGGTCCGTTTGCGATTTCAACTTTCGCCCCTCTTCCATCAATGGTCTTGTAGCTGTTCATAATGAGTTCATTCTTGAGATTGATCACCATATCCTTAGCAAATATAATCCATAACGGTTTCGTTTGGATCACTCCATAACGAAGTGTGCCTGGTTTAGGGTTGATGGGATCGTCTGAAGGGCTTGTAACCACATAGATTGCACCATTCTTTCCTCCTATAGCGCCTTTACCAAAACCAATGGCACAATCAGCTAAAGCTCGACGATTAGACGCCCATTTCGAGGTTCTAAGCCGACATGCATCAATCAAGTTCGAGGCTTTTGAAATCGGTTTTGGAATGTAGGTGCTGATGGGTTTAGGGGCATTATAGTAGATTGCATGAGAGATTGAAGCATGAAACCATAAGATAGCTAAGAAGAAGAAGAGTGAAGCCATGGATCTTGCTAAAGTGAGATGATAAAACAATTAGGGAGTTCATCAAAATATATAAGATTGGATAATTACATATTTGTACCCTTAATTTTGTAGTTTATCTATTTTGCACCCCTCGTTATTGGTTTGTTACAATGCAAACTATTAATGTTTAAATCTTTTGAAATATTAACTCAAACTAATGTCATTTTTGGTCAAATAATTGTACGATTTGGACAAGGTGTCAAGTATATAAAAATATAAGGTACTTATATGTAAATAAAGCTAGAACATTGTGGCACACACAATTTTGACTTACAATGTCTTTGGAGACGTGAGTGCACGAACTTATGGAAAGTCAAATTTAAAAGTGTTGGTCAAAGGCTTTTGGATAAAGATTTGTTTGGGGTATAAATTTGGAGTTAATATATCTTTTAATATAATTCGAACTTGTATACCTAGTATTCCTGTATTTGAATTTGATAACTATGTACAATAAAGATTTGTGCTTTTGGATGGATAAAGATTTGTTTGGGGTATAAATTTGCGTCCTGCTTGCGGTCCACGCATATAATGTATATATGTGTGAACCTTCAGATGGGCAAAAGTGAAATTGCACTAATTTTGACGTTATTTTACTAATCTTGTGAAAATAACATTAAAAGTGACGGAAGGTTAATCAGGCATTATGTGGTGGCGTTGACAGTCGAAAGACATGGGTACATGCACCAATCAGCCGGTGTCCCGATGGTTGAGTGTTATGTGCCTTGGTCCAAGGCTTGATACAAAACTACTATCGAGCCGAGGGTCTCACCGGAAGCAGCCTCTCTATTCCTACGGGGTAGAGGTAAGGCTGTCTACATCTTACCCTCCTCAGACCCTACTATAGCATTGCTATTGGTGGGATATACTGAGTACGATGATGATGATGATGATGATGATGATGATGTACAATAATTTTTAAATCTGATATTTGTTTTTCCAATTGTTCACGGATCGTCATCACATCAATTTATAAATTTCACCTTAGGGAAAGGACCAAGTCTTAAATAAATAAATAAATAAATAAAGCTCTAGCTTAGCCCTCCAAATTGGCCTTAAAATTTTGTGTAGATGGAAGGATTTTGGTATCACTGGTGGAATTCTCTCACTACCTGGAATTCATGGGTTGGTATCAGTTTGGTTTGGTTATTTATGATGGAGATATGAAACTGGCCTTCGATATAGTAATCGAAAGCAAAAACTAAAGAAATGTAGCTGTGAATTGTGATGTACATAATTAAACGCATCTATGTATTTAGTTGTGAGGTACGAAACTAAAGAAATATAGGTTCGTCGCATAATTATTTCTACCTGATATATTGTCGAAAAAGAAATTAAACACGTCTATGTATTTAGTTTTTTTATTAAACAAAACTAATAATAATAATAAAAAAACTTTGTGGCTAAAATGAAAACTATACAAATTTAACTAAAAAACCGAGGAAGTTTTTAAACGCAAAACATTTATGTTCAATTTGGGAAAATAAAAACTTTATTATTTATACCGAAATTCATATAAATCAATATTAATATACATTATCTCCAATTTGGGTATTGTGTTTTAATTTTTTAATCAATTACTACATGCATATATCCAATTTTCCATGTTTGTTTCATTCATAAGTTGTTAACTTTGATCCTTGAACTGATTTCATTTTCACGTTTGTTTATTTTATATAACCTTTTAAGTTTGGTATTTTGGCTTGTCATTGATTATACCGGTTAGAGCATTTTCATCTAAGTCTCTATTTATATAAATAAACTAAATAACTCAGGTATTCTCTAAACTTTATTTTCTCAAATTTCAGAACTAACAATAAAGAACAAGTAACAAGGTGAAAGCATCCAAGAACTCTCATAAATCACTAACTTGCTTTGGTGTTTTGGCTTGGTTTTTCAATTGCATAAATCCTAACTTTGATACACACTAACCATTATAAAGATGGATTAGAAGTGTGTGTTCTTGACATATTAAGTCAAAGACTAGCATCGATCTTTGGATTGAAGCTTGCTTGGTGCGCTACGTACTAGTTGGAAAGCTTTCAAGTTTTCATCCATCCACCTTCTTGTTTAAGGTCATATTATAAAGCTAAATTATGGTTAGTTTTATATTATTTGAAGATTGCATACATATGGATCCATGCTCTTGGGTTTTAATATTAAAGTTTTGAAATTAACGTGCTTAAATAATACAAACACCAATGATTTCATAACTGTTACAATACAAATAATCTTAACTAGTTAATACAAATAAGTTGGTACGTAATCTGAAAGCACACGTACACAGTTTAGGGTTTAGTGCTTGCCTTTTTTGTTTTATAATCACATCATCATCATAATAAAATAAATATATAATAATAATCGTATAATTGTACGTAGTTATAGACTGATTTATGCCCGTTTAATAGTTTGATTTAGGCGTAGCTGCACATCCCACGCACGCAAGAGTCCCCTCTCTTGCATGCATAGTTGCATCCCCCACAATGACGCTTGTTCACCATCGGGTTCACACAATATCCTTTGCAACAGATCTCCATATGCCAACATTTCCTTCCACATAGTCCACAATTTTGTTTATCGGTCGTCACATTAACACATTTCCTGTTGCAACAGTCTGGTCCGGGGCTGCCCTTGGAGTGACAAAGTCTAGGGTTCTTGTTGCATTTTATTACGCCCTTGGATCGTTGGGCAAGTACCCTTGATGTTGAATCCGACACTATGGCATCGTCTGTAACGTCTTCCGTGTGGAATGGAATGATTTGGTTGGTTGGTGTGGAAGAGAGTGTTATGGCTAAGGCCATGAGAATGGTGAGGGTTATCAAGATTTTGGTTAGGGTAGTCATGGTTTCTTCAGAGGGCACTGAAGGCTACTATAATGGTAGTGATGAACGTAAGAAATGGTATTTATAGAGATGAAATATGAATGAGTTGGGAAAAAGTTAGGTTTTTGAAGAAAATTATATAATTGTGTAGGTAGGATTTGAAGAAAAAAAAGTAGATATTAATCCACTTATTAATTTCAATCTAGAAATTGGATGGTATTTTCTGTGTATACTAGACGTATGGTACATAAATATATACTTAGTGGAACAAGCTCGATATATTCTGACAGCGAAATACCAAAATTTTAATTAAAGTTGTTTAATTATACCGACACACTAAATATATATGTTAACTTGAAAGCGGTGTACTACACATGTAATGAATAAAAAAAATATTTAATAGTTAAGGGATAAAAAAATAAACTTATCATATATTCTTAAGAGGCGATCAACGTATAGCAGTGTTTAAAACAATTTAAATATTTATTTATTTATTTTTATTTTTTAAATTAGTATTTAATAGTTATCTGTTGATAAATAAATGGTAATGAATGATTTTCGGGGCTTAATTAGTTTTAAATTGTAAAGATTAATGTAGAATTATAAGTGACAAAATATTATGGGTTTTTTAAATGGCATGTGACAAATATATAGGGGTTAATTAAATTTATATAAATAGTAGGCTTTTATAGGAGGTTGTGCCATGACTTTCCTTATAGAGATCATGAATTAAAGTCTCGTCTCGAGCACTTTTTTGGCTTGATCTACCGAGTTTCTTAGTCATGGTTTCCTTTAAATTAGGAGAGTCGGCTCTTCCGACAACATGGTACTCTATTTGCTAGGGGAACCCCATGTATCCAGCCCCTCACTTAATGAGTTCCTATATAGATTGTTTAAGTGAAATTGGGCTTGTGTTTACTTATTAAATGAGTTCCAGTATAGATTAAAGGCTTCTAAAGTCATTTCTAATACTTGACCCAATAAATGTTGTCTTTGGAGCAATTTGTTAGATATTCGATATACCTGTTAGTGTATTAAAAATATTTGTTAAGATTTTCTAGTATATTTATTTACCATTATAATTATTGTAAATTTTTCATCTATACAATACTAATTACAAATTAAAATATGACACATTATATACATATAAGAGCCATAACAAGTAAATAAATTTTATATAATGTTTAAGTATTTAGTTTATAACATACAAAGACAAATAATATCCTTAAATACATATCTCAAAAAAAAATTTAATTTTTCGTATAATAAACCTACTAAAGTACGGAATAAATAGACAATGGTTAAAAGAAAACAAAAAAAAATTAAAACTTTTCGAATATATGTTTCGGGTAAATGGATATGTGGTTCCGGGTCGGAAATCACCAAATCCCATACCCACAATGGCTAATGTAGTCCACCTTTTTCAATGTACATATTTTTCACAACAAAACATAAGAATTTTCGATTCAGTCGTCATTCTGGTCGGGCCTAGCGAAATAAAATAAAATATTATAAAAAAATTATTATTACTCATTAGAAAACTCGCAATAAAATACGATGGAAATGACAAAAAAATACCAAAATTTAAAGTTGCTCCATACGAATTTTCATCTTTTGAAAACGAGCCATTACATCTTTGACCGAAATATTGGCAAAAGAATCTCTTTCGATATAAGAAAATAACAAATGCAAGAATCCTTCTTGTTTATCAATTTATGGTTAAGGTTTTGTATGGTATAGTTTGGTATTTATATAATAAGTCTACTGTGAGAAAGAAAATTGGAGAATTTTAATTCTATGTATTAATATTTGTAGTGCAGAGGCAAAAATTCACAGGTCTCCTCTTTATTGGTTTTCGTTCTTTAATTTGGTTTTGTGAATATGCTTTTACGTTTTTGTTTTTCAATTTGTGTAATGTTTTCGAATTTGTTCGTCCGAATTTTGTTTTTCTATTTCAAACGTGGAGAGAAGACGGTTTTGGACAAGAAACTATGGCCGGTATACTCTTCCAAGATCCACCTAAGGATGGTAACAATTTAAAATAAAAATGTATAAATTAACTTTACGGAGACTTGAGTCCATGACTTGTTAGATAGATGATAAGGAATTTACCACTACATTTAATCTTGATCAGGGCTGTCTCTGAGGTTGTAAATACTTTGGCCGAGCTGAAATAAAAGGCCCGTAGGCCTTAACAAATAGCGAATTATATAAGCTAATTTTTATAAACGATGATTAATATTATAACAATAAATATAGAAAAATATAATATTAATACCCAAATTTTTGAAACCCTAAAACTTAGTACTTATACGAGTTATTAATACAAAATTTATTAAAATTAATATAGTTATTTTAATATGTACTCAATTTTTTAAAATTGTTTAAAGAATTTTAAATTGTATGTTGAAATAAAGTTAAGGGTAAACTATAACTAAAACAAAACTAAAAGGGGTGAGTATGTAAATTATATATTTAACTAGTTTTTGAATCCGTGTATTACACGGGTTTCGTCAAATGATAAAGATAAATAAGGTCTGTTATTTCAGTTGTGATTCTCAAAATACCCGTGAATTAATTTAATGTAAACTTAATAGAAAAAACAAACAAGGTTAACGAAAAGTACTAAAATAGCATGATTTTGAAAACACCAGGTATTGATTTGCAAGAAATTTAAAAAAAAATGTATTAAAGTTGTGTAATTGGTCAATCCTTAGGTATGAAAATGACACTTGATTCAATAATGACTATAATCCACACTATCTTATAACTCATTTGATAAAATAGTTTTGACTCATGACCCATAAATAGCTAGAATGAATGAGAAGAGAGATTAGGAATTAGATGAAATGTAGATTTGACACATAAGCTTTAACATTTTCTTTTATTAGTATTGTAAGATTATGAAATAAAGAGCAAAAGTTAATTTTGCCATTACTGGAAACTTGATTTTGATGTCTTCTTCTCCACCGAGATTTTCCGGCAAAGTTATCCGGTGAACCTATTTTTCCGGTGACTTTTAAACACCAAAATTAACGAATGATTCGACTAATTGACGATGTCGTTTAACTCAAGATCTTTTATATACCAAACATATGTATGTATAAAAAGGTTTGGGCACCCAAAACTTGCATGCCCTGGCCGAGGGTGCGGTTCGCACACCCCGCGGGCCGGCCCTAATCTTGATGCAACATGTTCCATCAGGGTCTTTAAAAATTTAATATATCATCTTTACAAAAATTTTAAAAAACATTAGGGTCTCAAAACCCCGACTCACATAGAGTGCCTCTGCCCCTTCATAGTAGAGGTGCACAAAAAACCCGAAAAAAAAACCCGGAACAGGTTTTTTTTAAACCCGGGTTTTTTATACCCGAACCCGGACCCGACCCTACCCGTAGGGTACGGATAGGGTATGACTTTCAATGCTGAAACCCGAACCCGTACCCGATAATACCCGAAACCCGGTTCTAGTTATACCCGAAACCCAAAACCCGGTTCTAGTTATACCCGAAACCCGGGTTTTTTACATACCCGAACAAGATTTTTTTGCATACCTGATATTAGTGTTTGTGCACATGTGTCTGTGACACTTGATAATGGTTGTGTGGCTACCCACAGATCTATAGCCGTTCTTCAACGGATCTTTTTTGAAGCACGTATTTGATATAAATATTTTGTTTAGAGCAACGTCTTTTGATATATCAAACAACAATTTAAAACACATAAAATATATGTTTTTTTTATATCATTGTTTAGTTATTTACATATGTTTGAATTATGTTTAAATGAACTTTGAAGTTTGTATGCAAAAAAAATGGAGTTATAATAAAAAAACAAAGTAGGGGCCCGTTAACAGAAAATTGGTTTTTTTAATACCCGGAAATAGGGTATTCAAATACCCGGAAAATGGGTTTTTTCAATATCTGAAATAGGGAATTCAAATACCCAGGTATTGAAAACCCGGTTCAATACCCGACCTGGTCCCGGTACATAGGGTATGGTTTTTCATGCCAATACCCGGACCCGAACCTGACCCGGTTATTACTAATACCCGATTTTCCAATACCCGATCATACCCGTACCCGGTTCCATACCCGAACCTGGTTTTTTTTAATACCCGATTTGTGCACCTCTACTTCATAGTATGCCCATCCTCTATCCATGAAAATAAATGGAATATTGGTTTTAAATAATCCCAACTATGCCCTATCGGTAAATATCAGTCCCAATTTTGCACTTGCCCGCTGGCAGTCCCAGCTATTGGTATATTTGTTTTTAACGGGCCACAACTAACGGATGACTAACTTCGTTAGTGATTTGATGATGTGGCACGCCTAATTGTCAAAAAATTGCTTATATGGCAGCTTACGTGGCTCAGTATAACAATTTTAT
Organism: Bidens hawaiensis; assembly: GCF_021521415.1. Classification (NCBI taxonomy): domain Eukaryota; kingdom Viridiplantae; phylum Streptophyta; class Magnoliopsida; order Asterales; family Asteraceae; genus Bidens; species Bidens hawaiensis. The sequence continues at coordinate 69,824 of NW_027494757.1, forward strand.
CTCTCTTTCTCTCTCCCTCCCCCCTGCAATTCACCTACCACCACCACCAAACCCTAGCCCTTTTCAGAAACTCGATTGCTTCTTCTTTTCATCTTCTTCCTCGATCGCCTTCCTCATTATTTTCGTCTTGAAGAAGTCGACATCATAATCATCCCCCAAAGACACTGACTAATTCTCCTTCCTCTTCTTCTTCTTCTTCTTCTTCTTCTTCTTCTTCTTCTTCGGTGAACACCACAAGCAACCAATACTCCGTCGCACTGGTGATACGCTTCTCGACGAATTAAACGAACTGGATCTAGAATTCGATATCGATTTACCAATTGATGAATATTTAGGTTTCGAATCTCAATTTTCGTCGGAATATTCGATGGATTTCTTCATATGCAAGTTGCGTTCGTTTTGATCTCCGCCAGTGTAGGGAGGCGAATTTTCTGGTAATTTCTTGATAGGTGATCGAGGGAGGTGGCAGAGGGTGGGACAGAGGTTGCAGGTGGCGACGACGGCAGGCGGCAGAGGTGGTTAACAGAGGTTGCAGGTGCTGGCGTAAAAGAAAGCTTGGAGGAGAGGCGGTTGTAGCACGGAAGATCTATTGTAGCGGCGGTGGTGGCGGAAAGTCTAGTGTGGCAGTGGTGGCCGGTGGTGGAAGTGGGTGGCAGTTAAGTGAAAATGGTGGAGGAGCTACAGGAGCTGAGATCTATGGTGATGCTCTTGCTTATGTTATTGGGGGTTGTCACCTAAGCTGCCACAAAGCAATTTTTTGACAACTAGGTGTGCCACATCAGCAAATCACTAACGGAGTTAATCATCCGTTAGTCGTGGCCCGCTAAAAACAAATATACCAGTAGTTGGGACTGCCAGCAGGCAAGTGCAAAATTGGGACTGATATTTACCAATAGGGCATAGTTGGAATTATTTAAAACCAATATTCCAAAATAAATTGAAACTAATCCCATACCAGGCCAAGTATCGTTCGGGTTTTGGTTATACCCATTCCGGATGTTTCGGGTTTCAGATATATCAGTTGGGCTTAGTTTTTTGGTTTTTTTTTTGTCATCCCTAGTATCGGTTCAGCTTGTTCTAGCATCAGATCTAGCTATAATAAACGAAAGATAAAACAAAATGCAGTAGTGATAATCGTGTTATACACACACACACACACTATCATGACTTTATTTTTTTAATAGCGCTTAGAACTCCCTTTAATACATGAGTGAGTTTTCCCGAGACGACTTCAGTTTTTAAATACCCAAAGTGTAATACTGCTTTCAGTTTTTAAATATATTGACCATTACTAAGCATGCTGATTCAGTTTTTAAAAAAAGTTAATTGCAATTTTGGTTCTTGTGATGGAACCTAAAACACAGGTTGCAAGCTCGTGGATGCATTTTTGTAATTATGGGTCCTGTGGTGGCACTTTTGTTGCAGTTTTTGGTCCACCGTCAGGTATTGGTGTTAAACTAAGTGTGCAATTACTATGTTGCCCGTGCTCTCTCCACCCCGTTTCTCCCAATTCCTCAATTCAAGACCCTAACTCTCTCCACCCCATTCCTTCATGGCACCACCACTCTCTCCACCAAACCCACCCTCACCCGTGCCCACCACCACCTCCACGTCACCCCAATTCGCACCTTGCGGTCACTCCAAGGCCGCGTAATCTACACCACTAACGACAAAACGGTCAATGTTGAAGACGTCCATCTAGCGCCTCACCCCAAGTACAGGTACAGAGTCAATGGCGGATCTACATAACAAATGGGTGGTTCCCCGGAACCACCCGAGTTTTGAAATAATTGTGTATTATATATAGAAAATATTATAGGGAATCACCTTATACATTAGGAAGGAACCACCCTGTTTACAATACAAGCGCTTGTCTAGTTGGTAGGTTGTTAGTTATTTAAACTGAAGGTCACAGGTTCAATTCCGTGTACCAATGAATTTTTTTAACTCTTTTTTTTAATATTCAACCTTATATCAATTAGGGTTTTATAAAAACAAAGTTACACAGCGTCTGCTCTCTCACTCTCCCCTCTTCATACTCATGCACTCACAACACACCACTACCCGACCACCGTTGCTGCTTTTCTTTTCCGGCCGACCACACACCACCGTTGCATCGTTGGTCTGTTGCTCCTTGCTACTCTTCTTTGAATCCTCCCACTATGAAGGTAAGTTTATATTAATTTGTTAAATGTTTAATTGCTCTTGATGTTGTTAATTGTTAAGTTATTTGTTAAATTTTAGTTTTAATTTGTTAGTTTGTTATAGTATTAAATTTAAGTTCTATGAGACCCATAAAATGGGTTAGGCTCCAAGTCCAAGAACAAGAAGAGAGAACAAAAACTTTTGGAGCAATTTTATGATATATTCCCTTTTATGATCCTAATTCTCATAGTACCAATACAACGATTTCAAAAGATGAAGGCTCGTAGGGAATAACTATAAGTATTTTTTTTCGATTCTTAAATACTATTATATTTATATACGTGTTTTTTAATTTCTAAGGTGTCTTTTTTATTATAATATCTTAATTTTATTATGTAATGAACTTTGCCTGAACCATCGAACAGACCAGAATCTCGAATCGACCCGGAATTTTTTATACTCGACTCTATAAAATTGAAGCATTTAAAAGTAGTACACCATCTGAAAAAAATTTCCGGATCCGCCACTGCGTAAAGTCAGGAAGAAGAAGTTTCAAGCTCATGACCCTAAGAACCAGTTTGAGGTTGGGGATATTATTCAGCTTGAGAAGTGTCAACCCATTAGTAAGAAAAAGAAGACGACTCTTCTTGCGGTTCTCGATCCCCACAGTACTGCTGCCGGACTGGACCTCCGGTGGTAACTGTAGACTCATCAGCACAAACTTACTGTTTTCTCCGTCGACTACCATGTACCACGCTCGAGAACCACGATGAAATCAACTGACTTCCAATTTCTAGATCTAAAAATATATTGAAACAATAGAATCCGAATAAAACTCCGTTTCTTATTCGATTCAACACTGAAAGTTGAATCCGGTTCAATTTCCAACGTTCTATAAAACAGTTGTTCGGAGACGGTGTGACGATGGCGTGGCCGATTGTTACAACGGGTGTTATCGGACAGCGCGGCAGCTCCGCCGGACTGATTTCATTGACCAACTGTGGATGTTTGGAGACACCAAGCGAGGTTTTCCGTCTAGGTTTTGAGCCTGAACACGAACCTGAGCTTGAGCTTCTTATTGTTGTTGAACATAAGATTGAAACAAGAATGGTGGAGATTGTAAGACTGGTACGAGATCTGAAGCAGTAATCCATTGGTGGTGGTTAAGATGTAGCAGATCTGTGAGTTATTGCAGCCAGGTGGACGCAAAATGACCAATTTGCCCTTTTTGGACGGTCAAAGAAACAGTCAACCTAACGGAAAACCAAAACTGCAACAAAGTGCCATCACAGGGCCCATAACTGCAAAAATGCCACCACCGTGTTGCAACCTGCGTTTTGGGTTCCACCACATAGACCAAAATTGCAATCAACTCTTTTAAAAATCTAAATATGATAGCAATAGTGTAATACTACTTTTAGTTTTTAAATATCTTGATTATAACTAAAGCATGCTGATTCAAAGGGTTTTACAATTTGAAGACCATCAAACCTTGATTAAGAGCCGGACTTAGATCCCATTTTGGTTCATTTGTTTTTGACCAAAACTTGGGTTTGAGCAAAAGACATCAAGTATTCATTCAATGTCCACGTTTTTAGGCTCCGGTGACCCTGAACCTAAACCAAACTGAGCTGGTTTAAAAACAATCCGAACCGTAGGGCTGAAATCAGGTCGTAACCCTATGAATTAAACTTGGTTTTAAACCTGGTCAAACCCAATCCGAAATGGTTCAAACCCGGCTTGAAACCAGACAAATCTGATCCTTTCCTCCCAGAAACCGGTTCCAACTTCCAACCAGACCCAGTTGTCCAGAACCCGGTTTTGACTTTTGTTAACCCAACCCAAACCAATTTAAAACTTGAACCGGTTTGGGTCTGCAAACCGAGTTGTGCACCTATAGTTTCAAGCCTTATTTTAGATTTGTAAAACAAAAAACAAAAATTAGACCGCCTCAAGATTTGACAGATCCTGTGTACACAGCAGAATCAGCACGTACGGGACGATGAAATCATAAGTTGAAGAATAGTGCTCTTCATGACAGCTTGAATTCATGATCTTAAAGACACTAAAAACGAACTAGTATCGATCATTTGAACACGCTTGATGAACACATGTTACACATATTGTTTCACAAAGATTCTATGAAACTCACTACAATTTTATTAAAATCCCATCCCACTCAATTATATATAAGAAGCACATTAAATAAAAACATATACTACAAGTATAAAACATATGCTAAACCTCAAATTTTCAGAAGCTGCATCTTATTAGCAAAAGCTATCCCGATCCAGTCCGGCATAGCAGCCGACCACTGCACCTGGTTAATCTCAGCCCCGGCTGTATACATAGACATCGGGTCAATCCCATTCGGACCCGCCATAGTCGGCAGTTCCCAAATCAACGCCTGCGAATCATCACCACCCGAACAAATATGCTGAGAACTCAACGGAGCCCAAGCAATGGCATTCACACTCCCTTTATGTCTCTCCAATTCCGCCACCGGCAACGTGGGCGACCGAATATCAAGAATCACAATCTTATTACTATCCATCAAAATAGTAGCCATATACCTCAAATCCTGCTTATTCCAAGCCAACCGAAGCAACGGCGTGTCGGGATGCGGACTCTCGTATATGATCGTCGAATGCTCCTTATCCCGGAGATCAAAAACCCTAACCGACCCATCCACGGACACCGACGCAAACACGCCAGCCTCGCCCCAGGCGATATCGTGCACCTCCTTATCGTGGGCGATCAACTGCGTCTCCATGACCGAGGTTTCAACGTCCCAAATGGTGCAAGTGGTATCGATCGAGGAAGTCCCAATTCGCCTGGGCTCGAGCTCGTTCCAGTCAAAGGAGGTCAACGGGGCGCAGAACTCGCTATTGTTAAGAACCGAAAGCGGTTCGACGGCAATATCCCTAAGAGCGTAGAGGCGGAGGAAGTCTCCGGAGGAGGCGGAGGGGTGGAACATGAGTTTGGTAGGGGGGTAAGGGTGGTCGAAAGAGAGGGTGGGGTTTGGATTCAAGGAGAGGGTTTGGTCGTCGAAGGTGAGGATGTCGACTCGGTTGGTGTATTCTTCGATGAAGCTGCCGACGGCGATGCGGCGGAGGGGGGGATGGCCATGGAGTAGAGGGTGAATGGGGACTCGTAGGTGATGAGGTTTTCGGGTCGGGTTTGGGATTCTAGGGTTGAGGTGTCCATTGGTGGTGGGATGGATTGAGGTTGGGCGATTGGAAGTGAAATAGATAAGATGGAGGTTGAATGTTCACGGTGTTGACTGTAGTAGAAGAGAAGAGAAGACCGGTGTTGATCAAACAACGTGTTCAAAGCCTTTTCTGAATGAGCTTTCTTAAGCCTTTTCTGAATGAGCTTCGAGCCATGAGTATTTTTTATCAGCTTTAATTCTAACATGATTATTTAATGACAAATGGACCGCTAGTCGAGCTAAAAAAAGTACGGGCTAGGACTTGGCGGCCTAGGGGGTGTTTGGGAATCCTTGTATAACTACAAAATGATTTTTTGTCAAAAATTAATAAGTCACAGTATCCAAACTTACTAACAACTTATGAACTTATTAGCCTGAATAAGCAATCCAAACACCTTTTAGTGAGCTCAATTAGGGTGCAAACGAGCCGAGCTACTCGAGAATCGGCTCGTTAAAAAGCTTGATCAAGCCTAAAAGCAAGCTCGTTTAATAAACAAGCACGAGCACGATCTTCACTTATCGAGCTCGAACCGGCTCACGAGCTTAAACGAGTATGTCATTTATATAATATTTTAGAATATATATTTAATAATTATTACTTAATATATATAACTAGCATTTAGTACCCGCGCGTTGCGCGGGCGTGTGACAACGATAAAAATTCAGGTATGTGACAAACAGTAAAAATTCATGTAATCTAAGAACCTTGATCATTTTCACCTCATGAAACCAAATTTGAGAAAGCTTCGTGTTGTCCGTGAAACCAACTTTAAAACAAATTTTGTGAAGAAGATAGTGAGAGACGTACTTCACTGATCAACTATCCCACAATTGCCATAAGAAGCACATAGCAAAAGAAACATATGCAAGATACAACTATTAACATTCACTGTAACAACATGATAAGCCATGAATAACATATAACCGGATTGAACTACATTTGTAACATTTTTCACTTTTAAAATGTGTTCTTAAGTTAGATGGAAGGGTCAGATCATTCATGGCTGCGGTTATTGTTGCTTGCTTCGAAGCACCAAATTTTGCCACGCCAAGAATCCGTCATCATCATCGCACCAAAAGGTGTAGCATAATCGTCAAAGCATTCCACGAAACACCTCATGTGCAATGAACCTAGGCTCAACAAACCATTACAGCCTTTCTAAAACCCAAACGGACAGAATGCATTTTATCAAACACCTTATGTGCACCGCATCTAAGGTCATAGTAGATGCAAGGCACCGCACATTGTAGGTCCGTCGTCGCCATAGACAGCCAGAGCCGCCGGCAACGGCGGGGCAACACCCAGCTACAGCACTACAAACTAGGCCGTCATTTCATTGAACACCTCATGTGCACCACATTTAACGTCACAATAAAGGCAAGACACTGCACGTTATAGGTCCGCACCACCATGGGCGGCCGGAGCCGCCGACAATGGCGGAGCAACACCTCATTTTCCCTTGTTTCTCTCTAAAAAATACTAAAGAAATACATGCAAAGAACTTAGGTACAAAACCATCACGGTTTGAAATCAATTGCAAACAAAGAACTCAGGTACAAAACCATCACTGTTCAAAATCAATTGCAAACATATTCACCCAAAAGGGATATCATCAACGACCAGTCTCCAGACTGTGTGCTGACGGTGATAGAAACCGACGCTCATGGTGAGGCAACGTGAGTCGCCGGAGGCCGGTGACGGTAACAAACTCAGAGAGAGAGATTGAAAGGTGAAATGAAAGAGATATGTTGCAGGTCTCATTGATATAATAAGGTGGGGGTAAGAAGACAGTTCATCGATATAAGTGGTGGTAGGGGTGTTCTTCGGGTTATTTATTTGGGTTTCGGGTTGTTTGGGTCGGGTTGTTCGGGTTTGAGCTCAAAACAAATTGACCCAAAAACCAACCCAAATAAGTTCGGTTTGTTCGGGTTTTGGGTTATACGGGTCGGGTAAATTCGGGTTGGGTTTCGGGTTTAACAAATTAAAAAATTCCACCTTTAACAATATCATAAATTAAAAAAACCATATGCCAAGCCGTTATAAAGCCATAATATACAACCATATTCAACAATAGCATATCTTATTTAGCAAAACATGAAATTTATCATACAAGAATGCATTAGACGGAATGAAGGAGCGTTGTAGCCTGTGGATTAATACTTGTGTAGATTGAAGAAAAATGCTCAATAAATATTGGTTTAAATACTGTACTATTTAAGTTTTTGAATTGAAGATACATTCTCAGTATGTTTTATGGTCATTAATACATTGAGATATGATAGATCTAATATTAATTGGAGTCTTGAGAACAACCGAACAAGAATACATAAGGTTATTGTACTACTTCACCGCTAAACTAACCTATAAAATTAGGGATACATGCATCGATGTATTCTACTTCGGGTTATTCGGGTCAACCCGAATCTGGGTATTTCAACCCATATACCGACCCAAATATTTTATCTCGGCTTCATGTTAGGAGTTTAATCGGTTCGGGTGAATTCGGGTTGAGTTATTTGGGTCTCGGGTTGCTTCGGCTCGGGTTGCTTCGGCTCGGGTTTGTTATTCGGGTACAGTTAAAAAACACGCCCCTGAGTGGTGGGGTGTGAACATGACACGTGGATTAAATAATACGTGTGTTTCACTTAGGCATGATGTTTAGAAGTACCATTATGAAGGCATATGGTACAATTTATTAAGCTTCAAATACAATGAATAGTAAAAGTGTGAGTTAGATAAGAGTTCAAAAATAATATATATAATAATGTTATGAAAAATAAATAAAAATAACTAAATAATATATATTATTTTATACATAAAATTATAATAGAAAAAAATATATAAAAATAATTATAATTTATAAAAATAATTGATAAATAGTAATCGAGTCAAACTCGAGTTTGAAAATCTACTCAGAGCCAAGTTGAAGCTTTGAAAATAGAGCTTGAAACGAGCCTGTTTAAGTTAAACAAGTCGAGCTCAAGTCTAGTCGAGCTCGTGCTCAACTCGTTTGCTCCCTTACTGCCAGCTCAATCAAAGACGTGAGAGAAGAATGAAAGAAAGAAAACTCCAAGTCGCTATCAAAACGGTGTAATCAATTTCAAACCGGTTTATATTAAATTAGGTTCAAACCGGTTCGGTTATATTTTACTCTCTAGCAAGAACATCGCCACAGACAGACTGACGGTAATCTAAGAATGGCAGCAGCTGCTTCCGCCATGGACGGCGTTGCTGTGGCGGCTCTCCGATCAGTTCTTCATCGCGTGAAACAAGCAGCTGAACGATCATCTCGCGCATCTAATCGGATAAGAGTGGTGGCAGTAAGCAAAACAAAGCCCGTTTCACTCTTCCGTGAAGTGTACGACGCCGGTCACCGTTGTTTCGGTGAAAATTACGTCCAGGAGATCATCGAAAAAGCACCTCAGTTCTTCATTCATTTCCATTTCACCAATTATTAAACCCTAGAAATTAGAAGCCTTCAATTAGGATATTGGTTTTGACTTATAGAGCTCTTTTGCTAAAGCTCGAGTTAGGCTCGTGAGGAGTAAGCACAACAACTAGGCATGTACGCGTCGGTTATCCCGCTGAGGCCAACCCAAGTGTTCAAGCACACGGAGCAATTCGATCTTCAAATATTTGGTCCGTGACACTAAGCTGGGCTCGAGCTCGTGTGCACCCTTAAACAAGCCAAAGCTCAGCTCGAGCTTGGCTGTGTGGTTTTAAATTAATACAGAGAAATCCGAAGTAGTTAAAACTTAAAAGTAGACGAGGCTCGTTAAGGCCTAACAAGCCTAAACAGTCTACCCATACAATGCTTGAGCTTGGGTTCGATAACTAAGCGAGCTTTATTTGAGGCTCGAGCTCAGATCACGATCGACTTGTTTCGAGCTTTTCGTCGATTCAATATTGAGTAGCTCATGAGCGACTCGATTCGTTTCCACCCCTACATATGTTAGCTTGTTGCTTGCTGAAGATAATAGAATAAGAATATGTATTTAGTAGGAAGTGGTAAACAATGATCATACTAAAATACAATTTTTTTTTACGGAATTTGCAGCTTCCTGAAGATATTGAGTGGCATTTTATTGGGAATTTACAGAGTAACAAAGTGAAACCTCTGTTGAGTAAGTGTTTATGCTTCTTATGTAAGATTAAACTGCAAAATATGATGGTGAAATAGATTGTATTTTTATCGTTTTAACATTTTACTTACTGGAATAAAGAAGAATGTATTTGGATCGGGTTGAAAACACACACACACACACAAATAAATTACAGAAAAATAAGAACACGAGGATTTACATGGTTCAGTCTAGATTGGCCTACGTCTACAAGCTGCAACCAGAATATATGTTATTGCTCAGCGTTTCACTCTCATTAGGAATAGCAAGTACAAGGATTACAATATATAGAGGTACATTAAAGGAGAAGAAAACTACAACTGACTTAAATAATAGAGAACTAGGGTCGGATCAAAAGTCTTCTTTGTCTTTGATCTTCCGTTGAGTCAATAATAGTCTTCATTAAACCAAGCCTAAAACCAGAATGGGCCTCTACAAACCCAACAGAATGTTGGTATGGCAACATTCTGTTTTAACATCTTCTGTTCATATATTATAAGCAGCTGGGGTACCAAATCTTGCTATGGTGGAAACTGTAGATGATGAAAAGGTGATTACAGTTTCTTATGTGATTTTGTACATGTAAATCGATAAATCTTTGATGAAAATTTGATTCTTTTTGTGTAGATTGCAAATAATCTTGATAAAGTTATTGGGAACATTGGCAGGAAGCCATTGAAGGTGATGGTCCAGGTGAATACAAGTGGAAAACATGTGAGTTAACTGTAAACATGATATTAATTAGTTTCAATAAGTAAATAACTAATCTTCTCAGCATATACTTATCACATCATTGCAGCAAAATTTGGAGTTGAACCCAGTGGGTGCTTGGAGCTTGTGAAACACGTTACTTCAAAGTGTCCAAATCTCGAGTTTTGTGGCTTGATGACAATTGGGATGCCAGATTATACATCAACGCCAGAGAACTTCAAGGTTATATCCAACTCATCTTTTTATTCTCTTATGAATATATTTACATTTTGTTTTATATTAGTGATAATAGTTTTGTGTGCATTAATGATGTCAGACATTAGCCAATTGTAGAACTGAAGTATGCAATGCTCTTGAAATACCCGAGGAGCAATGCGAACTGTCAATGGGCATGTCTGGTGACTTTGAGCTAGCTGTAAGTGGGACTTACAATCTTGGAAATCTATTTACATAATATAAATATGGATTAACTATGATAAATGGTTGCATGCTGATGTCATAGTGGATATTTAATCGTTACTAAAACAAATGCATGTCTTAAAATTCATTACTAGTGGTTGTAAAATGGGCCGGTTTGGCAACGGGCTAAGGTGAAAAGTATGCTAAAGCTAGATGATTACTGATTTAGCTAAAAAACGGGTTAAGCGAGTCAAAAGTTAACTAAAGCTAGATAATTTGAGCTAAATCTTTAGATTTGATCAATTTGAAAATGATACAAATCAAACGTGGCAAAAATTGATGTTTAGTCGTAATCAAGTTAATATTTACACCTTTTGATTTGCTATCAAGACCCGTCTCCCAGAACCTGGTAGATATAGGCAATTATTTAATCGTTTTTCGTCTTTGCAGATTGAAATGGGCAGTACTAATGTGAGAGTCGGGTTCACTATTTTTGGAGCAAGGGAGTACCTGAAAAAACAATGAATGAAATCATTTTAATGTATTCATAGCAATGAATTCATGCACTAAACAGATGAATAAGGCTGAAAGAAGTGGAACTGTATGGGCTGGGGCGTACTATGAATAATGCTTTGAATCTTACATACTGGGACGTGGCTCGTGGCGTTGGAAACCGATAATTGTTATTGTGTTTGAAATGTTCGGTTTATAAGACAACATATCTTAGAATTCAAGTAATACAACATTTAGAGCATGTTTGGGATTGAGTTTGAAAAATACTTATTGGCTTATTTGTGTTTTCAAAAAGCCAATAAGTTAAAATGTGTTTGTCAATCACAAAAATCTGTTTTATTTTAGCTTTATGAAAATGGTTAAAAAGCAGTTTTTCAAAAGCCTCAATTTCTGGCTTTTCAAAATGACTTTATGAAAAAGCTAATAAGCCAATACATTTTTCAAACTCAATCCTAAACATGCTCTATTTATTGTTACATGTAAAACACCGAAACACGTATTGCGTTTGCATAGAAGTTCTAAGTGGCACATTTGTTTTTTAGACACAATTTCTTCACGTATTAAAAAGTATTTACAATTGCGTGCCTCATCTTTACTAAAGTTTTGGTTATTTATATACTTTTAATTTAATTTTTAAGTCAACAATTAATGATTTTTAGATAGTAATAACTTCTTCATATATTAATACTTTTTTAAAAAATTATTACATCATAAAAACCAGCATTTTGTTCTTTTTAATTTCAGTATGATATCGCTATAGGTTTTTTTAATTCAAAAAATTTAAAATGTTACATGATTACTCATGTAGTATTTTCTTTTGTATTGCGATAACACCTCTTCTAATACCATTAAACATGTGACACAGTTGCAATATATGTTGTGCATGGTGTACAAATGAATGTTTGGTCTTTTGGCATGTGGTTGACACAAATTTGTGTCACCATTTTATGGTTGACACAAATTCATTTTATCGGTACGGGTATTTTTGGGTATAGTACTAATCTCATCCCTAGTTTGACGCGTGGCCTCTTATCGTGGAGGTTCGGTCGCGTATCGTGATGGACCTTGGGCTTGGTTCATCGCGTAGCATGACACCACCCATTATCGGGCTTTGTGGCACTTTCATTGCGATACGCGTATCGCGATGGGCTTGGTTCTGGTCTGTCGCATAGCGCAATGGGCAAAGTGCGCCATAAAAGCGTCGCATTGCGCCCATCGCACTTCACCCGTATCGCTAATGTCAGTGAGTGTGTCTTGTCATACAAAAATATTATGTTGTGAGTCATTCTTCTTATAAAAAGCTCACACGTTTGTTATTCTAGCAATGTGATACAAATCCATTTTCTTTTCTACTAGTGTGGGATAAATCTACTTTCTTTTTTCTCCAATGTTAGGACAAACCCACTTTCTTATTTCATAATCTTAATCATATATTTTGAGAATATTTTTTGTCCTTCAACTTTTTAAAGTTGACAAAATTGGTTCAAAATTTTCAGAATGTTACATTTCATCTTTACAAACTTGTCACAAAATATTTTTCATTTTTAACACCAATACATTTCCACTTCCAACTTTGGTCCCCTAACTTTTCATCTTTTACAAGTTTATTGTTTTAACGTTCCGATCTAAATTTGTGAGTTAACATGTTGTAAGGCGTGCGCGTTGTTCAACGTTTTTACGCATATATTTTCCCGTTTAACTGTAACATCCCCAAAATTTCGGTCCAAATTTGACAAGTTACTAAAGATGAAGGACCAAACATATTCTCAAGACAAGTAATGGAAAATATGAGATAAGAAAAATAAAAGTATCTCATGTTAAGGAAATAAGAAAGTTCATCCATGTGTCATGTTAAAAAAATAAGAAAGTTCATCCCACATGAAAAAGAAGAAGAAAGTGAAAGCATTTCACATGAGTATAAATAGGAAAGAGAACTTTCCTCTCACATTGGAAAATTATAAAGCTTGGGAGCTCTTTATAATTAAAGGAGTTTCCATAGTAATATTATTATATGCCAAGATACACCCAATGGTCCTAGCGGAGGGTGTGAAGCACTTTGCACTTTGCACGTTCGCATTGTCGCAAACCTCTCGAGAGCCGCCTTAGTATTTTTGGAAAGCACAAGGACCAAATATGAAAATATCTTAAACCTTGATCCTTCGTGCTACGCAAACGGGTAAAGATCTGGTCCTTCGCACCGCGAAGGAGCTTAGTTAAAAACCAGGATTTAATTAGTTCGCGCTACGCGAAGTAGCTATGATGCATGTGTGACTCATGTGGACACGTGGTACCACGTCAGGCCACGTGGCAATCCGACAAACGACTCATCAATGTTAATGGCGGTTCGTGCTACGCGAACGGCCAGGGCATTTGTCCTTCGCGCTATGCTAAGTGATACAAAGTCTGCTATAAATAGGAAGTTCATGGCACTTCCCATCTCACACCGAAACACATTTTACGCACACATTTAGCCTTGTTTTGCATGCCGCACCTCGTAGTACGTGCCGAGCTACGAAGTTCTTATAGTCTAAGCTCTAGCGCGATAGAGAGTAGAAGTGATGCTTGATCAATCTTAAGCATCTAACTCCGAATAACCGTGTGAGGTAGGGGTTCACTTAAGTATTATTTTATTATTATTATTATGGCTTAGACCATACTCGGGGCTATACCCGAACCTTGATCACAGTTAAACATAATATAACTTTTCATAAGCAAAGGTTATAGTTAAATATTGTTTCTTCATGATCAAGAAACGTAAGCCTTTACATACAAAGGGTATAGTCAAAATAATATTTCTTTATGATTAAGAAATATAATATTATATACAAAGGTTATAGTTAAATTAATGTTTTCTTCCTGAAGAAGAAACGTAGCATATAATTGATAAACAAACAAATGACTAAAGATCCAAATGTTTTATTTAAACAAATGATTTGTCAAGGTCAAAGTTATACAAAATAGACTACAGGTCTGAAGCTAGATCGCTGATTTAGATATTTAGACAAAGGCTATTTTCGTACTATAGGTCCAAGGTAGTAATCAGAAATCAGTAACCAAACTGATCATAAACAGGAATCAGTAACAGAAATTGATTACAATCAGAAAGGTGAATACACCATAAACTTTTATAAACTATTTAAGAGTCAGAATGTTTGCACATGATCTATGAATCCTTCAAACCTTGTGTTACAATAATAAGAAACGGACACTAAAAGTATATATGTGTCTGGATCCATTTATACATGGTGACTAGAATTTACTTGAGGCCATGCATATCATCTATACGCTTTTAGAAGTCAACTGGGATGTTCAGAGAAATTATATTGTGTATGTGTTAATTGTACATGTACTTAGGGTAATCACAACCCATTAAGTTGGGTGCCTAATGAGTTGTCACAAAATTATTATTGTTGATTTCACAATGGTTATTGAAAAGATTTTACAACAAAGTCAACGTCATTCACCAGCTTTGCTGACGTATTAGAAGATTGGAGATATAGTAATTAGACGTTATCTGATGGCTCAGATATTATAATTCAGAATATTATAAAGAATTATATTTTCAAAAGACAGGTATTTGAATTATCAAACGGATATTTGAATCCGAGTTTTCAGTATAATAATATTTTATTCAAAGACTTCCGTTAAAAGAACGTAACTCTGATATATTTACAAAACAGATACCAACTAACGGGTGTCACGCCTAGGCCCTAAGTCGGGGTGTGACATTAACGGCCCTTCGCAGCGTGCGACTCCTAACTCAGCTTAGTTATTCTTTTATATGATTTACGTTTCGGTCGGATTGGCCATGTGTGGTTCAACGTTCTTACGTCTACTTTTCAGACTGAAGAGGGGATGGAGACTGAAGATGCAAGCGATGGTTGTGGTAACTTCATGTTTTCGAGTGTAATGGATGTGTAATTCATATCTCATCATTTGTGTTTTTTTGTATCAAATCATACTTAATAAATGCAAATTTGAAAGTGACAAAAATGTTTTAAAGTCTATTATAATTTCATATTCTATATAAAATCACTCGGGTTATAAATCCGGTCTAAATAGTAATTATAATTTCTATAAAATGCAAACTGGAAATTACACAACTCCTTCTCAAACTTCTAATCAATTTCATTTCCAATTAAACTAGTCAACATAATAATCCACCTATATACAAATAAAAGAAATTAATTCTGGATACATGGCATTCTGAGGTTAATTCTCACTATCAAATTTCCGCCAAAATCACTTCTTTTCTATTGATGGAAAAGAAAAAAAAATGTCTTGATTCTAAATATAGTATTGATTATAAATTCAACATATCGTATTAATTGGTCAATCTTTATTGATTGAATTATTAATACTATAACTTATATTGTAAACATACTTAATATAAAAAAAATATTAATATATGTAATAATTATGTTCATAAAGATATTTTCTTTAAAATTAAAATGTATATAAAAGAGTTTATGTTAAAGAGTTAACTAACATTTAATTTTTGAGACATCGTCATAATGAAGAAAACTATAATAATTTTGTTTACTTTTTACAAATATTCGATGTTTAATAAGTCTTAAAAATCATAGACAAATTTTCCTTTGTTTATATTGTTTATATTTAGTATATGATTGTTATGACAGTTGAACAACAGCGTGTTTATAAGGACATCAGCTCAAAAAGAAAAATCCGGTTTCCTTTTTGGTTTATGGTTTAGGGTATGAAATAAAAACATTTTTGTGAAAGACTTTAATTACATCTTTCATATCTAAAGGCCTCATTTTTTTAAATGTTGCTTCCAGTGGTGTTGCTTCATTATTGTATAACGTTGGTAGAACCCATTCTCGATTTAAAATTCAAATACATTTGATGATATTATGCGACTATATTTGTAATACATTTTTTACATAATATAAAGAGACTTAATTATCTTTTTTTTATTTATATATTATTATTAATTGTAATTTATTCATTAACTTATACCATGTAATACACGGGTTTCTAAAGCTAGTTAAATTAAATAAACGTACATAGACACTATCACCAGAAACCTATTAATAGTAATACTAGTCAAAATCAAGAGGCGCAAATGAATTTACCCATAATATACCGAAAGTTACCACTTTATTCGGAATGGCAAAGGCCATGGCCCATTTAGCTATAAAGGGTAGCTTCGTAATTTCCATATGTGACAAGAACCCTAAATCCATCCCCTTTTCCCATTATAAATATCCATTCCATCCATCACAATCCCACGCCCAAAACGGTAGAAAGAGAAAGAACCACAAAAAAAGCAGTAGATCTTGAAATTTGCATGATAAATATTCTTAGATCCAAGTCACATCATCTATGATCTTGAGATTTGTATGATTTTTTTTGTGGAAGTTTTGGATGATGATATAAATTATGATTTTCTTCGAGATCTGTACTAGTATCGGTATTTGTTTTTTCTTGTTTATGATTTCGGTACACCTTGGTTTCGATATTTGTCCATGATACCGGTACCGATATCAATTCAATACCGATCTCATCCCTGCATCATCATAGATTCATACCGACCGCACATCATAGGTACTTTGTTGGTACTTATTTTTTATGTTTTCGGTTTTGGTATTTTCAATGATACCGGTAGTTGGTATGAGATTGGATTTATATATTTTTTGCTTATTTTTGGTATTAGTATTTTTTCTTAGTATAATACTGGTTTGGTACCGATCTCATTTCTACTTCATTAAATGATCATCCTATCTCTTCCTATTTTCCCCATACTCATCTACTCCCACACAAAGGCTAGATCTAGGTCATGAATACATCGATTTTATGTTGAGAAGAATTGATCACGATACATACAAAAAGAGGTTAGTTATTCTTTTATTAATCATTATTGGTACTCACTTATTTCTCAAATGAAGAGTCGCCACTCAATTAAGAAATATTCAATTTTAATTATTGATTCCCTAAGATAAGATAGGAGTCTAGGGGTTTGACCCGGTCGGTCGATTAGGGAGTTATAAGCACTCGGCCTAGTTGGGGAGTAATCGGTCCAGGCAAAGAGTATTTGGGACTACTCGTCGAACACTTGGTTGTCTAGACTGATTTCTACAACACCACACACTTAGTTAAAGCATGTTTGGGATTGAGTTTGACGAATGCTTATTGGCTTATTGGTATTTTTAAAAAGCTAATAAATTAAATGTGTTTGACAATCACAAAAATCTTTTTTATTTTAGCTTTTCGAAAGGGTTACAAAGCAGTTTTCCAAAAGCGTCAAATCTTGGTTTTTCAAAATGACTTTTTGAAAAAACTAATAAGTCAATAAGCATTTTTTCAAACTCAATCCTAAACATGCTCTTAATCTAAAAGAAAACTATTTCAAATGATATCTTAGGGTCGTTTGACAATCACTAAGAGATCTAGTCAATTAAAAGTGGTCTTTGAATCATTCAACATGATTCTGAAACTTACTCATTAAAAAGTTCGAAGAACTATTAAGAGGTGTCCTTTTTAATGAACCAAACACATTATAACTCTAATTAATTCATAGGTATCCTCTTTATATAATCATTAAGAAGCTACCAATCATCCTTTTATTATTGTTGTGAAACAATAGAGCATCATTTCTCTAAAAATTATTTAAAAAACAAAAACCCTCTTACATCACAATCTTCGTATGCCTTTTTTTTAGTTAAAAATGTGTTCATTTTTATTAATATTTCGTTTTTCGATTATCATCACACCTCAAAAAAGAAGTGAATCTAAATTACTTGAGATCGGCTAGTTAAATCTTGAATAAGGTCGAGCTTGAAGCAAAACTAAAGCTTCTTTACAGGACTGGCTCCGAGAAAGCAAAATTTTTTTTGGGTCGAAGGCGAAATTTTTCTTTTTTGGTCTAAAAAGTATTTTGTTGGTTTTTAAACAATTTAATTTTGATATAGGCTTATTTGGTTATAATTTAGGTTGTGTAAAAAACTTTTGCATAAAAATTGGATTAAACATGTCTCATATGAGACTATAACAATGGATAGCACATGTTATGCAAGGTGGCAAGGCCGAATGGGGTGGTGCGAACC
This sequence comes from Bidens hawaiensis, assembly GCF_021521415.1. Classification (NCBI taxonomy): domain Eukaryota; kingdom Viridiplantae; phylum Streptophyta; class Magnoliopsida; order Asterales; family Asteraceae; genus Bidens; species Bidens hawaiensis. The sequence continues at coordinate 87,992 of NW_027494757.1, forward strand.
AGACTGTCGGATAGGGATGAGCAAATTTGGTACCGGTACTTACCGTAGCGGTACCAAAGTTTTGAGTTTCGGACCGGTACCGATATTTCACGATTTTTTTTCCATCAATACCGGTGCCTTCCCGGTACCGGTACCAAACCGAAGATTTTAGTATCGGTACCAGTAACAAAAATTTGCGATTTTCGGGACCGAGATTTTTGGTACCGGTACCGGACGGTACCGATCTCATCCCTACTGTCGGCTGAGGCATTTATTTTTGCTATGTTTATTAGGTCCAAAGCATTTTTTATTCATGATCCATTTAATCAAGTTTAAGTTATTATACACAAACTAAAATTAAAAGCCTAAAAAATAAATAAAAATCTAATGAGAAATAAAAGAAATAGCGGCCGATTGAAATTTTTTTTGGCTCTTTCCTACTTTGCGAATGGTGAACGAAACCTGAACAATGACCAATCCAGCCGACCGCCACTATTGGTCTGCTGTTGACCATGAGGCACCATCGACGTTGACCAAGCCAGCCGCCAAGGACCAAGGTATGCTTTTTTTTAATGCTAGGAGAGTTTCACGAATCATTTGTTAATCATTATCTATTACGGTATTTATTTTTGCTATGTTTATTGATATAAAGTTAAACGCCGTTAAAAAAAATAACTTATATATTTCGTTACTTGCTAGGGCTATAGGCCTTTTTATTTTAGTATGATCGAAGCATTTATATTCTGGGAGACGACCACCCACCCTAGAGTTATAAACCTGTTCAAGGTTTGTTTACCCGACAACTTTAACTTCAAACACGTTAAGTTTTTTACGAACAATACCTTTGAGAATCAATATTGTATTCACCTCAACCCATTTTTAAATACATGTTAGCTTATTGCAAAACTGAAAACTCTCATCATATAGAACGTAATCATTAATAAATGTTTCATTTATAAATTATAATCTAACATAAAAAAATTTTATGGTCAAATTTATTGAGAAATTCTTTAGCGAATCTTATAGAAGTTAGTTGGATTAACTTTGCTAATTGAATTGATTAGGTTTGTTTTTTAAATCATAACATAATGTCAAAAGGTATTTTAGTTTGTAAGTATTGTTAATTAAAATTTAAAACAACTTACTGCTTTCAAGGGTCTGATTGGTTGAGGGTAATGTTATAAAGTGGGAATTGAATAGAATGGAATGGAATGGAAGAATAATGAAATGGATTATTAGCATTTCTTTGTCTTATTTGGTTAACGTATAGGAATTGAATGAATTAATGCTTATGTTGTTTGGTAGCCAAAAAATAAAAAATTTCTCGTATCTCATGTTATAAAATTTTTTGCCTCTGTTTCGTATGGAAGAGGAAAAAGAAATGATAAATAAACTCTTGTCTCACAATTTAAAAAAAAAATTACTGACATAAAAATGATGATAATTGCAACGGTGGTGGTGGTGTAGACAACGATGGTGGTGGTCAATTAGCAACAGTGGTGGTCTGGCAACGGTGAAAATGGTGATGGTGATGGTGATGACGGTGACGGTGGTGGCAGCGGTCTCGTGGTTGCGACGGACATGGCGGCAAGGTGGTGGTATCTAGAGAGTAGGGTGAAAGATGAATGGAATGCAAAAAAAAAAGAAAAGAAAAAGAAGGGTGGGAAGGAATGGTTTTGATGGAATGGGATTTCTTATATAATGGTTGATTCTATTTCATTTGCCAACCAGACACCCTTTTTTTCATCACAATGGCTCCCCCTTTTCATTTATACATACCAAACACTATCTAAAAGTAATTGTCTCTAAATTATGTTGAAAAGTGCAACAAAAACGTCAAAGCGTCACTGAGCTTTAGCTCACTGGTATGGGAGGGGAAGTGAAGATTTAGGCTAAAGATTGAAATGTTTCAAATATGATTCTTATCACAACCTGGTCTTTAATAGTGGGCCTTAAGGAGATTGGTTTTCCCTGAACATGAGATGGTGGTCTTGAGTTACCCACCGCTAGAGGTGTACAAAAAAACCGGTTTGGGACCGGTTTTAGGCAAATTCAACCGAACCGGTTTGGGTTTAAACCGGTTTCACCCAAACCGGTTCTCAACCCGACCCAAACCGCTAGTTTCAGGACCGGTTCCCCTTAAGATCTACCAAACCGGTTTTAAAACCGAACCGGTTTGAGAAAAACCGGTTTAAAACAGGCTAAAACCGGTTTATAAACCGAACCGAACCGACATTACCAGGGCGGCCTATCTTGTGTCTAAACCGGTTTATAAACTGAACCGGTCGGTTTGAGTCAAACCGGTTTTGACCAGCCGTTGACCAAACCGGTTCGGTTTGGGTTTAAAACCGATTTTGTACACCTCTACCAACAGCTGTTTGTTATTACAGGTGTGTGGGGTCGTCTTTTGTCATTGGGTTAGTTTGTATCGTATTCTCTAAAATAGATATGAAGTTAAAACTCCTTTTCTATTTGTAAGGCTCATAGTCAAATCACTATTAATTATTGTGAGTGTGATTCAAAGAGAAAAATAATAAAATAAATATTGTATGTATGACAACAATATAGAGAGAGAATGAGATGAAAGAGATTATAAAACATTAAACAAATTTTAGAGAATAAGATGTGAATCACATCCCCTCCATAAAAATCTACTACATAATTTTACTACAAATAACATTATTCAAAACTTCTCTCATTTAAAAAAAAAAAAAACCTATAACTAATTCCTTAATTTTATTTTTATCTTACGTTTATTTTATTTTCTCAATTTTTTTCTTACAATTCATATTTTATAGGATTTAAATCCTAAGCGTCAAAAAGTTTGGAAGTAGTTTATATGACCTATTCATTGTCAATATTTCAAAATCTTGTAGATCCAAGTCTTATCTTCATTGGGTACGCAGACATGGAAGACAGAAAAAACGTTGCAGATGTGTCGAGGAGAGGTATACTGCGGTCAATGATCACAGGCCGTCAATGAGAATGTGATCCTTGGGGACAACGACTGAAGGTTGGGTGGAGGAAGGTGCTACGTGATATTCATTAGACGCTCAACTAAAAGAAGGTAATCACACACATCTTTGTTTTTTAGTGTAAAGCTCATTATCAACTAAGGTTAAGATAAAAACAAAACACTCAAGTGATAAAAGCATACGTAACAAAGCTAAGTTGGTTAGATATTCATACAATATATGAATTAAGTGATCACTAACACTAATTTGCGTTATATTAAGTGCTAGCATCTTCAAGTACCAAAATCTTGAAACTAAAATCATCAAAACAGTTATTAAATTATACAGCTGAATAAATGTATAAATTTATTCAAAGGAGTCTAGCCAGTTAAGATGATTTTGTCAATACTCAATATCCTACGGGTCTGTAACTTCAGAAAATGTTACTCGTTTCATGTTGGCCATTTGTAGCCCTTTTCTTAAAGGTAGCAAGTGCTGACAATTTTTAGGCTCAATCTGTCAATTCGTGTGACACCCATTTATATCAGTCAACTTGTTTACAACCAATTTAATTTGTTTAGAACATGCACTACAATCATCTACAATCCGCCAACTGTTTTTACTTGCCAGCCCCTTTGACATGCTTAGATAAACAAGTTACACCGATTGTGTTTGGGCAATTTAGGTGTGTCCAGTCAGAGAGTATGATTTTTACATAAATAAATTAGTGTTTTGTCTTGGTCAATCTCAAATCTACCAACATGCTATCACGACACAATTGTTGTCCAAATCTATGTCTCCTAAACAATCAACCTATTAGTTTTTTTAGAGTTGTAAGACAAGCCTGCTGACCAGTTTGACAAAAAAAAACACCACACCCCAAAAAACAGCCCAGTAAAACAAGAATGCTGTTATAACATTTATGTTCAAAAGCACACCAAATTACCTATTAGCCGATGAGACGGTGGTTTTTAAACATCGGATTATGACACTAGCAATAAATATAAAACCTGGTACCCTTGTATATTAGCTGTTAACTTCTCAAAATCAGTAACTGCTTGGTCCATTGCATAAAAGATCATCTTCTTAACCTGTACAACAACAATTAACAAACAGGATCATTAATTCATAAATTGCATGGAATATAATAAAAAACAATATATAGCAACAATCTATTATTACCTCTAGTTTGTCTTCCTTGGCTTTGTGATTAACGGGCAGCTTACGGAATTCCTCTGTGAGTTGGAGGCACTGATGTATGTTTTCAGGAGAAACAAAATCGACCGCAACTTTGGTACAGGACTGCAACAAAGCAGCGCGTGTTATTATCGGAAGATAATAATAATAATTTCATATGTCACAAAGGATATGCAAGGTTCCTACTTTTTTCTTCTAAGAAACTCCTGTCAATCTTAAAAAAAAAAATTCTTAAAAAAAAAATTTTTTTTTTAAAGTTTTTTAGTGTTTGGGTTACATGATATCACAAGAAGATAGTGACACTAATTGCGAGCCCATGTTGTCATCAAAGCATCTTTGAACACTTGCAGCTGCAAGAGTTCAGGCTTCTACCAGAAGTAAAAATGAACAATTCTGCAAAACAAAACTTTACTTATTCATTAATTTTTATAAAAATAATTTTTTTGTATACATGAAAGACATTTTTATATGTTTTGGATATACTATGTTCAAATAGATTTATCAATTTATTTTGTATATGCTTATTAGTTCATTAATATTTAAATATTTTGTTAGAAATTATGCAAAGTTTCAGTAATATAATTCAGCATTAATATTACAAGTTCATATTAAAATATAACATGCAAGAAATCTAATTTCTAAGTATCATACGCTTTTAGTTAATGTATAGTACGGCCTTCTATCTTTTTAATCATTGTGTGTTTTACTTATGTAATTTGTAGTTTTTAGCTGATGTGATATTTGAATTTGATTTAACGTCATGATAGTGTTGTATAGTCCACATGCCAAAGGACACATTATCTAGATACTATTTCAGTACAAGATGCATGCCATTTCATGCTTTTGTATCACGAGAAAGCTTTCATGAATTTTATTTTTTTTACCTCTTTGTTCACCACAGAACTTGACTATTTTAAAAGACAACCTTATTCAACACTTTGATTCCACTAGACAAAAAACCCTTTTGTTTTCAGCAAGATTAGTAAGCCCCAAAGAAGTAAATTCCAATCAACTTTAACCAACAAATGGGACTTACTTGCATCAAGAAGTTTATCTAGTAACACACACTAAATGGATTTGGGTGTATTGCTACACCCTTTTGGTCTTTTACATAGCCTCATTATGTTATATTTACTAGACACCTAGCTTGCACGATGTGACGGGTGTTTGAACGAAGACCCTGTTAATCACGTAATAATTGTTAGTGTTCATGGTTCGGTTTAAAATCTTGAAACCAGTTAAACCGCTCATCGGTTTGGTTTAACGATTGGTTTTTTTACTTTCAGTCTATCGGTTGCAAAGTTTTCAAATTGTAGCAAATGGTTTGGTCCGCGGTTTATACCGGAAACCGACTATATGAAATCAGACCACACTGTTAATGTTGAATCATTTTAATTATTTAGTATTAGATATGTTTTGTTTATAGATATTAGAGATGGTTAAAATGCAATTACACAAGTAGTAAACTTTGCTATTACAACTTTAAACTAAGCTAATTCCGGTATAAGTTTTTGTAATATTTGTTATTATTATTTCGCCTCATAGCTCTTTCATTAATGTTTACCATTGCTAAAATTATCATTCTTCATGTTATGATCCTCTTAAGTATCATATTTTGTTAATATTTAGTTAGAATTGATGCTACAACTATTAATAATCATTTTAAACAAAATTTATTATCAAAGCTTAAACTGTGAAGCCAAATCAAAACTAGACTGCTAGTAACGGTTCGGTTTCAATTTTCAATTGTTCAGCTTTGGTTTTAGACGACAACAAATCTGTACTAACGGTTAAGCTCACAAGTTTAACTTAAAAACCATTGAAACCAGCGTTGAACACCCCTATGTAACATTAATTTTGTTAATTGAAAAATTATAACAATATCATACTTAAACTAAAGAGAATAAAATGCTTGTTTTTATGGTGTAATTTTTTTTACAAAAGTATTAACGTATGAAAAAGTTATGACCGTTTAAAAATTGTGAGTGGAAAGTTGGTTAAAATTGAAATTAAAAACATAATATGGTTAAAGATGAGAAGGGCAACTTGTAAATTGGTTGAAATGAGCTTAAAAGACATGTTTACTCTTTTTACACATGTATTTTATGCATTAGATTTTGTAAAATCCTTAATATCAAGTGTTTTGATTTACTCCTCTCATGATTATATATATAGTATAGATGTATTCTTGTATTGCTCTTACTTGATCTTCTTATGACTATATATATTCTTGTTCATGTATTTATGAAATATATTTTGTTTCTCTTATGTATTGTATATGGCATCCGCCAATTTCTAGAATAAGTCGTTTACCACTCAATCATCTTAACATACAAATGTTTCAATCATTGTAAGTTTTATTTCAATTAAGTTGAACAGTATCATAATTACCTTAGCCAAAAGCGTCACATGGTCACGATTATAGTACTCGTGCCAAAACTATCAGATCCGCATTTAAGCAAAGCTGGGTAGCGAATACCACACCAAATTTGTTGGTACAGTACAGATAAGAGTATTGATATTGGTACATATATTTTGGTACGATACTGATACATGTTTTGGTACTGCATTGGGTTTCTTTTCCCTTATCTCAGTGATCTTGATAACGGTACAGGTGCGGCTACCAAATAGGATTATTGATAAGCATTATTTCGCAGTGAGCAAAGCAAATACTTAAAGAAACAGTGGAAGAACAAATCTTACTTATGAGCTTTTGCAAGAGGAGAAATAACATGGGACGATACGTAATCAAAGAACGGTCCTTTGTTCATTACACAAGACAACAAAGTTGAGAAGCTCTTCGAAGATTAGAAAAGCAAATTTAACCGGAACTTACTATCAAATAAAAGGGATTAGAGGATCGAATAAATTAACTTAAGAAATGGTACCATATACCACATGTGATCACATGTGCCTAGCCGTTATTAACTGACATCGAAAATACCAAATACCGAACTTGAGAAAAGCGGATAATGAATACCATACCGTATGTATAATTTTGATCAATGACAGATATTTGAGATCGATTATCATGGTGAGGTATCGGTAACTTTAATATCATGTAGAATTTATATAGATAGCAACTTAACACTAACAATTCAATATACCATCATACCAACAACAAATTAACCTTTTGTAATTTGAAATTAACCTTTTGTAATTTGTAAAACACTAGCAATTTTTAAGCTTGCAAAAAAAAAAATGTTGCAAGTAGAATTGATTTAAGACTTTAAAAACTTAAAAATGAGAATTAACATTTAAAACATTCATATCAGAAATATGGGCGACTGATATTTCTGACTGATATTATAGGTACCAATATTCTGACTGATATAACTGATATCCCACAATTATTAACCGCATAGTTCGAGAAATTAAATCTCGTCACTAGTCACAATTTTGAAGACCATGGGCATGTAGCTGTATATCAATTGCAATATTCAATCGGTGAAAGCAAATTCATTCGAGAGAGCATTGGATAGTGAAATACAAAATGGTGGTGTACGATTGTTGTTGAACTCTGCAAATTTTGAAGATACTCTCTACAAGCATTTGCAAGAAAATAAAATAAAAATACGACTCAAAAACAAATTTTCAATTATAAAAACAAGGTAACACTCTGTGTTGGCTTATGTGATTATGGTAAACTTACATATCAACTTAAAGCGTAGGAGATCGATTAAACTCTGGTTCTTCAAATCTTGCAAGATTTAAACTCTGATTACTATCCATTTGTTCTAAATATTGAATCAATCAATCATACCTAGTAAAATCCCACCGACAGCAAAGCTATAAGTAGGGTCTGGGGAGGGTGGGATGTAGGCACACCGTACCGCTATCCAAAGGAATAAAGAGGTGGCTTCCAGAGAGACCCTCGGCTCTAAGTACATGTGTATGAAGCAAATTGTTCTAAATATTGAATTGCCTGAAATTGTACCGACCTTAGAGAGCCATATACACCAACTATGCATTATGTCAAATATGCAACAATGTAAGAAAAAGGGACACATCTAGTTATTTCATCTATATATAGATAAGAAAACCAACATACTGATCACGGAAGTAGCCGTGGCTACAATCTTGGTTAAACCAACATATCAATGGCGCCTCAGTCTGATGGCTTTGTCTCCTCACTAGGGGTGTTCAAAACCGGATATCCGAAGTTTCGGATATTCGAACTTCGGATATCCGGACCTTTCGAATAGTGGTTTTCACTATCCGAATCTGAAATTTCATTACTAGTCATTGTTGTGAGTGGTGACAGTGAGAAATTAGAGTTTGGTCATTGATCTTGTAGAAGTGGAGGAACAAAAGTGAAGCCATGGATTGAACATGAGTGAATTAGAGACTGAGAGGGAGGATAATAAGAAATTAGGGTTTGAAAAGTTTGAGGTTGTATATAAAATAAAATTAAGAAAAACTTAAATTTAATCTGTCGGATAATTCGGATATCCGAACTATCTATCCGAATCCGAATTTTCGAATATCCGAGTTTCGAATATTTCTGAACACCCCTACTCCTCACACCTAATGCAATACAATTCCGATCATGTCATCTTTCATCTTCTATATTTTCCTTTTTTCTCCCACCAATACGTCCAATGTATGCCCGTGTCTCCTATTGATGCCACCATACCTTCCTCTGTATTCTTTCCTTCATTCTTTGTCTATGATACCATTCGCACCTACACATACTCCTACATCTTCCTCTGCACTCTACACCTACACCCCACCTCAACCCCAATCTCATTTTGTGCCACATACACTTCTACGATCATGTCCATCTCATATCTCATCCACTCCTAACCCCTATATCTCATGTCCATCTCATCCACGCCATGCGCTTAGAAAATTGCTGCCCTTAATTGTTAACTATACTTGGTATTGGTGTTTGCTCCTCCTACGACTAACATTGTTAGACAAACGACAGAAAAGCAACGTAGTTATGGATCCGATGGCTGGAAGACCCGGCTTCTTACCAAGGGCTTCAACACCTAAAGGGTATTGATTGTGTTGAAACGTTTAGCCCGTTTATCAAACCAACCACCATTTGCCTTGTTTATTCGATGCGTTCTCTTGTAGCTACGATATTCGGCAAGTTGGTGTCAATAATGATTTTTTCCTTTGTGATTTATCCGTGACTGTACATATGGTCCAGCCTTGTGGGTTTGCAAGGGTTTGCGGACTCTGATCGAGCACATCATGTTTGCTTGCCCCAAAAGGTCATTTACGGACTTAAGCAGGCACTGAGGGCTTGTTTTTCCAAGCCATTTTCTGCTATACAAGCATTTAGTTAGTCAATCTTGGAACACGCGTATGTTTATTCACTCTTATGACTGTGAATACAATGCTTTTGTTTATGTAGATGATATTCGTAACATAAGCAACAACTGATGGCATTTATTGAACGCTTACATTCTCAGATTGCACAAGGATTTGGATATTTTGAGCTCCTTCTTGGTTATTCAGGCCACTTCTATGGTTCTACGATGATGTTCATTTCTCACAACAACAATATATAATCAACATTTTATAGCATACTAGCCATAGGTGTCTACCCTCGTGGCTTTCGGACATAGGTAATCTTGATGTTCCTTTGGATGACTTTCCATGTACCAAAGTTTCTCGTCTTGACTAGTCTAAAGATTTCATATGGTCAAAAAAAAGGTAATTAGTTTCTTCATACACCTGCTTCCAAACATTAGATCACAATTAGGCGTTGACGATGTTTAAAGAATATCCCCGCTTGCGGGTGTGCGCATATAATGTATATATGTATGGCCCTGGGGGAGTGAAATTGCACTAATTTCAACGTTACTTTGCTAACGGCGGAAGGTTAATCATGCATCATGTAGTGGCGTTGATAATCGAAAGACAAGGGTATGTGCACCAATCGGCTAGTGTCTTAATGGTTGAGTGCTATGTACCATAGTTCCAAGGCTTGATGCAAAACTACTATCGAGTTGCGGGGTCTCACAGATGCAACCTCTCTATTCCTTCCTACGGGGTGGAGGTAAGGTTACCTACATCTTACCCTCAGACCCTACTATAGCTTTGCTATTGGCGGGATTTACCGAGTACGATAATGATGATTATATATTTCCATGGGCCATCTATTCAAAAGTCTTCTAGTCTCGCCATTCATGCATATGTTGATGCTCACCAAATGATCATTGATTTACCACTAGCTATTGTGTGCTCTTTTCCCAGCATCATTAGCATTAGTTGGAGTTCCAAGAAACAACACACGATTACAGAATTTAGTACAAAAGCAGAGTATCGGGGTATAGCCCACATAGAGTGTGATATTTGTTGGATTATGCCACTATATATGACTTATGTTTACCTTTGCATGGTGTGATAACATTAGCGCTACATGCCTTGGGATTCACTTACACTTCGTCCGTGATATGGTGCTCTGATGGACTCACCATCAAATATAATCCTATTGCTCTTCAGCTGGCGGATCTACTAACCAATGTATTGTCTTCCGTTGGCGGATCTACTAACCAATGTATTGTCTCCCACTTGGTTCGACATCTCTCGATCCAAAATTCATGTGACTACCATCGTTTAACTCGCGGGGACAAATTACTACAGCCGTGGTCTTTCCTACTCATTATGCTATTTTATTAAAAAATTGTTGTTGGTCTACTTATATATATATATAGGTTTCTGCATTGTGTTAAAGTTGCTTAATTCTTCATAAAATACCATTCATCTCTATTGAATATTGTTCATAAATTTAAGTATTAACTATAATTGCATTTAAATAATATTTGTTTGAATAAAGAAATCCACTTCGATTAATCAAACCTCTGATAAGAGAGAACCCACTGGAAGTCTATGCGGAAGGTGGATAAACTGAACTCTCCATTAGTTAAATAAACAAGACGATTCATGTTTAGTGGTATAACTATCAAGAAAACTATCCAATCTAAGCCTATTTTCTACCAGAGAACGCGAATATATTTCCATATTGTCACCTAAAGGCTGAAACACATACAACCTAAACTAATCATAAGAATTAATATTAACTAATAATCACTAGTATCTATAAAATTTAAGAACACTGCAGACAGAGTTTTTTCAGATAGAAAAGTGTGTGTGTATCGTCACAGTAGCTACAATACATTTGCAGTGTTTCTAACTTGATTTCTTAGAATGTTCGGGGCATATTAGGCATCAACTAGAGATTTGACACAAGCTCAAAACAAAAACATAGTATCCAGAAATCATAAAAGTACTAAATGAGAGAAGAACTTTACCTTAAGATTTCTCACTTGGTGAGGACATCCAGCAGGAATAAAAACCGCCTCTCCAAGCTTTTGTTCAAACGTCCACGGTTCCACACCTAAAATATACACATTATTAAATTAATTACAGTTTACAGATATACATAACATGACAAGCTGAATTAACAAGTACTAACCATATTCCTCTTTTAGCCTCTTTTTGTGTTCAACCGTCAAGTAAAACGCTTGATCATGAATTGGATGATAAACCTTCTCTACAGGACAACAATATGTAAACCGAAACTTGTCGGAGTGCTTTAATAAATATTCTTGTAACTTTGGTACATCATCTCTTCTGAAAATATCCCAAAGTGCACCACCTGTTTCTTCAGCATCTTCGTTGTTTATACTTGCAACATGATTAGAGTCCTCATCTTCATTTATAGCATGCTCATCTTTCTTTACCCAAGATCCATTAGCACATACAGAAAGTGGTCCATCTTTTTCTCTTCTATTCTGAGCTTTGTGTCTTTTCTTTAAGTCTTGAATTGCCTGGTTCTGATCGTTACTTACCGACACTTCTGCTGTGTGTATCAATATGTTCACCTGCACCAGTAGAAACAAACATCACAACTTATGCATGAAACAAGATGTGCATCACACTGAGATAACCGACTCGTGACCAAGCCAAAATAACTGAAGCCAACCCAAAACCAATGAGTTGGTTTTATGTTTTGTTAAAAACCTAATTTCTGGTCCGGTTTCGGTTTTGCATGTACCGAAAACCAAAAAATAATAATAATAAATAAAATAATAAAGCAAACCGTAGAAACGAAAGAATAAAAATAAAATAAAAAAATGGCTTGTGTTATTTAAGTTATATATTATCATTTTTATTTTTGAAGGTTAAATAATTTATGAAAAATTAATAAATGGTGTAGCTCAAAAATTTAAGGCCTAAATGTGTGATAATCAATTAGCACAAAGTTTTAGGTCCAAATTCATTAATTCAAACCACCTTTTTTTTTCACCCGAAAACCGAAAAAAAACAAAATCGAACCCATAAAAACTGAAAAAAAAGAAAAACCCGACTTGCTTATTTAATTAATGAATCATAATCTTATTTTTAATGTTAAATAATTTATAAAAAATTAATAAATAGTGTAGCTGAAGAATTTTAGGCCCAAATGTTGAGTAATCAACTAACAAAAGTTTTGAGGCCCAATGCTTCAAGTCCAAATTCATTATTTTGGGCCCTTTTTTTTTTCTCTTGGCTAAAAAATTTCAAGCCTAATGGCAAAACTGTAAAAACCAAAACTGAACCGAACCCATTGTGGAAACTGAAAACCTCAAACCAAAAAAAAACTGAAAGCGAACGGTTTTTTAAAAAAACCCAAAAACCAATTTTTTTTATTTTTGTTTGGTTTGAGCTCAAAACCGGCCCAAACCGGCACATGCGCACCTTAAAATTAAGTTTTGTAATTAGGTATTAAAAGTAAAAATAAAATATCATACAGCATCCGACATGTCACAATGAAGCATGGTAACAGAATCCCCTCGTTCAAGTTCATCAGCCATCCCATACGCGATATATGTTTTCGGGCCCATATCAGGTTTAATAACACCTGGTGGTGACTTCACAGCAAGATTGAGAAACCCAGATCTTGGATCAGTGTACAGTCGGAAGGGCAATGCACTGATAAACTCATCACAATGGCGCGGCAGAAGATCCTCAAACTTATCAGATGGTGGCCAGTCCTTCAGTTTCAGCATCTCGGGCCACAAATTCTCATACTGCCTTCCTTCTGGATAACCTTTAAAAAATTTCCGAGTACTAATTTCGACCTACACATAATAACAACACTGTAAAAAAGAAAAACGGTGCAATAAAGTATAAAATAATAAATATTTTTTATGTTAATAACTCATGTTACCATTTAAACCGCTGGAAATTAAATTATAGCACAATTTGACCAATTCCTATCTAAATGAGGCGAAATTGCCACCTCTAACTGATATAAACATAGATAGTCAATCTTAATGGTGTATACGAGCTGAGCCCCATTCATTTATCTTTATTTTATAATTAAAAGAACTATTATTTAACAAATATAATAAAAATTACTATATAAAGAAGAGGCTTGGTTGCTCGAGCTCGATAAGTGACGCATGGGCTCAATCCATTTATTATTTTTGAAAGTGTATGTACATTTTTGCTTAAATGTTATATATATCCAAAAAAACAATATATATATATATATACTATTTAAAATTCTTTTATCATGAATTTATATATAAAACACTTATTTTACAGATATATACTAAATTTACAGATACATACTAAATATACTAATAAAGAAATATATATATATATATATATATATATATACTATTTAAAATTCTTATATCATGAATTTATATATAAAACACATACTTTACAGATATATACTAAATATACTAATAAAGAATATACAAACTAAAACAAACTATAGGTGAGTTTAGACTCGTGAACCAACTCCACAAGTAAAGCAAGGGCTCGGCTCATTTATTATTAATTAGTTAATTTATACACACTTTTAACTATATAAACTTATATATAACATAGTGTGTGCATTATTTAATGTTGTTCGGAAAAAAATATATATGTATTATTTCACTACTTTTTTTCATAAATTAATAATAAAACAATTATTATTATTAAGCTTGATAAGAGAAGCTCAAGCTCAGGATCGTTTGTTAAACAAGCTCGTTAAAGCCTGGCTCGTTTACACCGCTAGTCAGTCTCAAGGAATGTTTAAAACTAAAAGTGACAGCTCGCAGCAATAACTACAAATAAGAGAAGCCAGAATTACCTCACAACCAGCCAAGCAATCTATAGCCTTCACTTGTGACATCTTTGAACTCACGCTTGGATCCACATGCTCACATAACGCACACCACATAACCATGGGCTCCCAACTTAAACCAGGTGTTTTCTCTAGAACCTTCTTAACAATCACTGGTTCACCTTTAGCCCAATGGTGTCTAAACCGAACAAGCTCGGCTTCTTTAGAATCAGGATAGTATAAGTAGTTATCTCCAGAGTCTTTTCTACTAGCCGCCACTTGATACATCTTGCCAACGGTTGTAACAGAATTAACAGAATTTGTAATAATGTTTGAATCAAGTTTGTATTTATTCACTATACACTCAGCTTTTGCTTCCAAATCTGAAATCAAGTCCTCTTTTAACAAACGCTTGAGCTCCAATAAACAATCGCCACATCCGCCCATATCTTTTGGAGCACAAAACAAACTCCCGTTGTCTTTAGCTACCCATTCAACAGCAGAATCATAGGGGTGTTTTGGACTTTTTACATGAAAAGAATCTTGTAGAGGGCCCCCCCCCATGCATATAATCAATACCTCTATCCAAGTACTTGAAGTCGGCTTTTGTTTGACTACGAAGACCGTTATTCCTTATTTCACGACAGCAATTAAGACATAGCTCGTATGAGCATTTTGGACAACTTCTATGAAGATCAATGATTGACGTTGAACAGTAGTTGCTGCTCCATGAACAGCAAGCACAAAATTAATTAGAGTTGATCAAAAAGCTCCCGATTCCTTGAAATCGGAAAATATGTAAACGAGCCAAACTGAGCCAGCTCGCTCTGTAAACAAGCCTAGGTCAAGCCAAGGTTGGCATGACTTGTGAGTCGTGGCTCGCTCTTTTGGCTCACCCAAATTTTAATGTGTCTGTGTGATAGATCTGTTATTTTAGACAAAAATGTTGTTTTATTTACTGTTTTAACAGCCTTAATGGTGAACTAGTAATTGTTTACCTCAGAACTTGGTTATGCATTGAACTTAAGTTATAAACTATGTAGTTTATACATTCTGCTTATACATTTTGCATTGTGCGTATGTTAAAAATACTACATTTTTTTAATCTATTAATATGTGTAAAAAAAATCTAAAATATAAACGAGCTGATCCCGAGTCCGAGCTAACCTGGCTCGGCTTATTTACAGCCCTAGGATTATGGTAGTTGAAAAGAATAGATTCATTCATTATATAAAGGAATTAACAAGAAAATTACCAGTAGACACGCTCATCAGTGTAACAGCTAGTCTGACTTACGGTAATTGAAGACTCTGATACCCCTGCATTAAAAGAAAGACTTTCACTTCACTAAATCTTTTTATTTTGATGGAAAAGAGAAAGTAATCAACATTTTTCTGAATGACTACCATGAACATGTGCTTCAACCTCTATCTCCTTATTTTGTTCATCACGAATTTGTTTCAGAAATGGCAGGATTAAGTTAATAGTATACAGAAGATGCTGCAACTTCTCAGCATCAGCTAGATCTATGCTTGGCATCTGTTGTTTAAAAAGTGTAACGTTAAAAACGTATAAGCATGTTATTGTATGAGTGCATATTTTCAGATAGCTTAACATACCTTGAAACTTGAGTGCAAGCACAAGTTGCAATTGCAATTTCCACGACAATAAGGGCATAAATCTGAAATTTCTTCCTCAGATAGTTGAGGATACCTGTCAAGAAATAGAATTTATTAATGAGCAAATCAGCACCATGTCACATTAGAGCCAAAAACTGGAAACAGTAGAAGTGTTAACCATCGTCTGATGCACTGGATACAATATAACATTTCTTTACATTTGTCGCAGGGTACAACGATCATTCTATCATTTCTTTTACATTGATGACACTTCCGATCCTGGTAGATTATAACCAGAAATATGAGTGAAACTACCAAATAAAATGTAAGGATAAAAAACAAGCTTCTACATTGATGTTAGCCGGTCCAAAAACAAAACAAATAAATAAATAAAACGTACCTTGTTGCTGATAGCAGTGCCACCTGATGAAGCAGAACTACAATTCCCTGTGTCTTTATTTCTTGTTTTTATAGCCGTATCATTTGAACTATCGCTTTTACTGGGATAAGATTTCACAAAAGACGTTTGTTGTTTATCTTCTATTAAGTTAGCATCCTTTTCCACCTTCCTGCCTTTCATACTTCCTTTTGTCTCAATTTTATTCAACTCATGTTGCACCATTGATGCCAAAATAACATTTTCGTCCTCATCATCATACTCATCATCTTCTTCATTTACATCATATTCACTAGCATATTCGCTTTTTTCTTCATCTTCATCTTCAACTTCCCAATCACAATCATAAAATAGCATATCGTTTTCAACAAGCTTGTTTTTATAAGAAACAGTACGATGGCTTCTTGATATCCGCGCATCACGTGGGCTACTGTTAAGATCATCTTGTGTGCTCCTATTGCTGTCTGTGAGTTCCTCTGCCTCCTGTTTATCTTCCAAATTGTTCGTTGTTGCACATTGTTTTTTGTTTGAAATACCTTTGTTCTTGGAGATTTGTTTCCCATTTGAAGCTCTGGAATTTTTAGCACGTCTCCCTTTATGTTTTGAAGCCTTAGATCTTTTACGCGGCGTATACGGATTAAAGTCATCATCTTCCTCATCCTCACTAAAATCCTCATCAAAGTCACTAGCATCATCTTCAACCATATGTTTCCTATATAAACCTTTGTTTTCATTAGTTCTTGCTGTCTTATCTACTTTTTTTGTTTTTGGTGTTGATGTGCTCCTTTTGCTTCTAACATTTTCTTTTTCATCATCAGAATCGCCAGAAGAGCATGTTTTCTGGATACAAGATCTTGTCCTTTTCATTGATGACCGCTGACAACTCATCATCTTCCTTTTAACTCCAAGAACATTCATTTCTTTAGTATCATAACCATAACTACTCACTTGATCTTGTTGGGTTCGTAGGCCTTGTTGGCCCGGTTTATTATATGAAGTCAAAAGAGGAGACGGGTGTGGGCGGTCGGGCCCAAGCCCGGCCCGGTTTAGATTTCTTGCATAATAATTTACTAACCCTAGTTCAGTCTCTATATAAACAACATTATGTACTTGTAATATTTGTCACTCAATAAAAAATATACCTAGTTGCCACCCGTGGATGTAGGTCAGTTTAGACCGAACCACGTTAAATCCTCGTGTTCGTTTACTGCTTTCGTGTCGTGTTCAGTTTCGTGTGTTTGTTTATTGTTGGGTTATGAAGGCCTTTGGGCCGGTTTTATTAGGAGGCCCAGTTTTGGTTCCTAATTATGTTTAACCCTAATATTGTTTATTATATATATCCCATCATGTAATTGTAATCTTTGTTCTGAGCTAATAAGAAAACCTAGTTGCAGCCCGTGGACGTACCGAACCACGTTAAATTCTTGTGTCGTTTATATTTTCGTTTATGCGTGTTTATCGTTGTGCATGTGTGTGTTGTTTCGCTTCCGCGCGCCGCTTTGTTCCTAACAAGTGGTATCAGAGCTTTGGCTTGTTGGACACACGGTTCGTTGCACTGGTAACGATTTCGCAGAAGGTTTTGGTTCGAATCTGTTTTTTGGTGATTAGGGTTGGGTAGGTCCGTCACCGTGAATAACTCTTGGAGATCGCAGGGTTAATTTCTGGTTCGTGTTCATCAGTGATCGACAGTCAAGATTGGTGGCTGTCAGGCTGAGTTAGGGTTTGACTATTTATTATCAACCGTAAATTAGGGAACCGGGTTTTGTGAAGACCATTTAGGTTCGGGTTCAGATTTGTTTGCAAGAGATTAGTCTGAGGTAACTTTATATAGTTTATTTACAGTTAGTTGATTTATCGGTTATTGCAAGTGCAAATCGGTTTATTTGGCAGTGTTCTGTTGAACAATCGTCAAGTTTAGGCCCGTGCCCTTGTTGTGTCTGTTCACTGTTTTCGATTTGTTCTCGTTTGTTATTGTTATAACTGAAGACGAGGTGGTTATGATCGGAATGTTGACGGTTATGGATTTTGGTTGATTGGTTTGTCATGTGAACTTGGATATAGTACTGGTGATGGATAAACTTGGAGAAAATGGAACCAGCGGGTGTGCTGGTGACGGCATAAGTGAAAAAAAAAATGAGGTTAGTGGCAAGTCATGTAAACTATTGCTCGTTTGGATGATCTTTCGGTTAGGGTTTGAGTTAACTGATCGTGTGTACGGTCATAGAACCCTTGGTACCGCTTGATTTCATGAAAGTTCTACTGTTGTTATAGCTGTTTGCCTGTTAGCTGGTTCGAAACTGTGATTATTACTTCTTGTTCGTTTGGAATTGTGAAGTTATATCTTGTTTGGTGGTGATCAGTGGTACACCATTTGAGAGGTTCATAATCTCGTGTTGGGTAAAGTTATTTGCCGGGATAGTACGAGTGGGGTTCATCTCATGGAGTGTTGGTGTGGCATGGGTTGGGATAACAGAGACAGTGGGAGCTGGGCATAGTCGACTTGGTAGGTTGCGTAGAGGTGAGACATTTTAAGGGTCGATGTCGAAAGGTTTGGAATTCTGCTTTTGAGAATGTATCTGGGGTTGATGCATTGGGACTCAGTGAAGGCGGTGACGACTCTTGGGTTCAAGATTATGGTATGCTTTATTTGTTACTCACTTCAAAGAAGCATTGTTGAATCTTTTAATTAAAGACTTTTGGAAGATACGAGTTTTTTTTTTGTATCGTCGGAAGAAGTGAACCAACTTCCGAGTTATAAGGTCTTGGCTCGCTGAATCGGGTAGAGCTAAGGGGTTTCAGTTTGCAGACATGAAGCCTGGAGCCACAGTGATGTTAGTTTGAGCGTATTCGGAGGAGGTCTGAACATGTTCGGGGTTTTGGTAACAGTGGGAGCACGCAGGTGTGTTCTAGGTTTGTTTCCAAAGGGACGTTGGGTTCGGAGGACCAGGAATCCGAATGTGAAAATCTCTCCTGGTATAGTCTTCTGATTTGGAGAGTGTTTATCCTCTGGAAGTCTTTGAAGCCGGTTGTGTGAGTAAGTGAGGGTCGGTTAAGATTGAGGATGAGTCATTGGCGAGTTTTGTCATGGCTGGGTCTGGGATGACCGGATTGGAGTTCTCGGGAGCTTCAATAGGCCTTTCAGGTAACTGATGAGAAGGGCGGATGCAACCAGGGTGTGGATTGGTAGAAATCTTAGTTTGTTCCTAGAGAACTGGAGGCTTGGAGAACTTCTTTTGTTGAAGTTTTAGCTTGTTCTTGGAACTGGAGGCTTGGTAGATTTCTATTACTGAAGATTACTAGAGTTACTGGATGAATGAGATTGTTATATTTACTTGGATGGCAGGCTGGAATTTATCGCAAGGCCTTCAAGTGGGAGATTGTTGGGTTATGAAGGCCTTTGGGCCGGTTTTATTAGGAGGCCCAGTTTTGGTTCCTAATTATGTTTAACCCTAATATTGTTTATTATATATATCCCATCATGTAATTGTAATCTTTGTTCTGAGCTAATAAGAAAACCTAGTTGCAGCCCGTGGACGTAGGTCCCCTCGCGGGGACCGAACCACGTTAAATTCTTGTGTCGTTTATATTTTCGTTTATGCGTGTTTATCGTTGTGCATGTGTGTGTTGTTTCGCTTCCGCGCGCCGCTTTGTTCCTAACAGATCTTCCTTTTGAACTAGCACATTCATCTTCACTATTAACACAGAAAACAGAGATATATGCTTAGAAGAACATAAACAGCATATAGCACTGGTTCGTCCAATATAAATAGATAAAACAGATTTCAAATCCTCCTAAAGTACAAACTCAGTGTAGTTTTTATCCAGCCAAAATTGAACTCAATAAAAATTAAAAATTGCACAAAGACATGCTGTCAGTTTGTCATTGAATGCCCAAAATTTGAGGCCAAATGGACTCACCAATCAATAAAACTTGATTATGAAGTAGATTTCTAAATAAACAACACCAGAATCATCCATGTGCCATTTGTCAATCACAAAGAATTAACCACCAAACACTGGTAAATCAAGTAAACAGAAATCAACAAAGTAACTAATAGCTAGATCACAAAATCAATAAACTTTCACCCTAAATGTATTCACTTTCTCAAAACTAAGTTGAACACATATCACTAAAACAGGATGGTTGACTCAAGTCAACGTCCTGAGTCAACGCATCAACAAGCCCCGATGCATATGAATACACACAAACAAATCTCGCAAGTTAGACGATCAATCATCGAAAATCAATACTAATTCAGCTCGAAAAGTATACGATCAATCATCGATCATCGAATGAAACCTAAATTCTTCAATTACTCGCATTCACGTACAATCGAGAAACAAACAGCAATGAAAAACCTAATAATTTTGCAATCGATGAATCTGAAAAGAATAGATAGACAGATAGGAAATCGACTCACAAAATTCATGAAATCGAGCGGCGGATAACACGAGATCGGAAGGTTGGATTAGGTGAGAGTGAATTAGGGTTTTGGTTGTACCTTCTGTTTATGCGATCGCAATATCTGTGTGTATTTACGTCCACAATGACAAGCGCATGAAAAACGCTATAGAGGAGTAAAAAGGCAATCGCCACGTCACGTCTCTGTGTCTGTCTGTCAGATAATGATGATGATAAATGTATTTGACACCAAAATAGCAAAAATAGGGTGACAGCTCAACCGAAAAAAAAAAGTTGGAATAGGGTAAATATGGTACATGGGTGCAAACTGTTTACTAGTCATTTGAGATCGGCTTACGAAGATGTTTAATCAAGCCGAGTTTAAACAAGTCTGAGTCTAAGCTCGTTAAATAAACGAGCCTAAGCTCGAACTTCACTTGTCGAGCTCGAGTCGGTTCGTGAGCCTAAACGAGCTTGTTAATGTTTTTTATAATATATATTATGTTATATAAATTATAATTGAATAAATATATAGAAATTATTTTAAATATATAAAAATTAGTTAATAAATAGTAAAACAAGCTGAGCTCGAGTCTAGTTGAGCTTGGGCTTATCTCGGCTCGTTTGCACCAATAAATTGTCACAATCGTGTTTAGCTAAGCAAAATGAGTTCATCATATAAATTTGATATGTTTAGACGGTTGTTATATATAAAACATGAGTGTCAGACCTCTTAATTTTTAGGAGGTACCAAAGTTGTTGCTTTATGTACAAAGCATAATTCATAAGATTAAGGTAGCGTTTGATATGCATGAATAATAGGGGGAATAGAATTATTCATTACGTAGGAATGAAAAAAGTGGTGTTTGGTTGCTCAATGGAATGGAATCATCCATTACACATGGAATCTCATTCCATCAAAACCATTCCTTCCTACCCTCCTTTTTTTTTCATTCCATTCATCTTTCACCCTAAAGATGAATGGAATGAATGGTTCCTACCCCCCTTCTTTTTTTTTCATTCCATCAAAACTAAAGAATAGTTAAGTATTTAACATGAAAAGTTCAAAGTTCAAATGACATCGTGTTATAGGTTAAACATGATTGTGTTGTAGGTATTGATATTTTGTTCTTGCAAATTAGTAATTTTTGAGTAGTTTAGTAATAAAATTGGTTTAAACGAAACTAGTTTAGTTTAGTATTGATATTTTGTTCTTGCAAGTGTCATACCTCAAAACCTAAGTTCGTGAATTATTGAATTTACACCAGAATTTATAAACAAAACCAATCATCTTACTTAGGTCTAAATAAAGAATAGATACCAAGTCATAAAGCATTTAAACTTTAAAACAAGAATGAAACTCCAATTGTTCATCTAAACAACCCATGTGAAGGTCTACCATCGATCATGCAAGACCTTCTCTATTGCTACTCGAGGCATTACAGCGTTAAAATACAGAAATGGATAAATCAACTTACACTTTTGAGTACTAAGCTAGATATTTTATACAACATTCGATAATTAAATAAAATTATTCATATCCATACAAGTTACTTAACAGTAACAGTAACAGTAACAGTAACAGAAAATAGAAATGGAAATGGAATTGTAGAGAAAGAGAATTGGTATGGAGAATGAGAATCATTTCTCTTGTTTGGTACACGAGAAAATAAACAGAGAACTCTTCCATACCCAACCCCACCTCCACCCAACCTGACACCACTCACCATCGCAGCCCCACCACCACAGCCCCACCACCACCAGCACCACCACCACAGCACCACCACCACAGCCCCACACCACCAGCACCACCACCACAGCCCTTTCTTCAACCACAGCCCACCACCACCGGCTGCCGCCACCAAATCCCCTTTTTCAACCACAGTACACAAGAAATTAAAAAGATTCAAATTTTTGGAACATAAGATATAGAAAAAGGAGGCTCAGATCTGTCATCACTGCCTCTTTGGAGATTTTGTGGTGGTGGTTGTGGTGGCGATGATGATGATGATAATCAGAAGCCACCTGCGACCACCGCCGATTTCCACCACCACTGTCACCCACCTGCGACCACAATCACCCGACCATCTGAAAACCCTAACCTACCACGAACCACCACTTGAAACCCTAATCTCCGTTCACCCGTACCACCTGCAACCTACAACCGGTTACCATCTCTGTGTTCACCACTGCGAACGGCGGAGACGGGGTGGTGGTTGCAGACTTGGAGACGAGGGTGGCGGTTGCAGACTTGGAGACGAGGTGGCGGCCGGAGACGGGGTGGTGGCCGGAGACGAGGTGGTGACATGCTATGAGGAGGCTGCTGAGAAATGGATTTCTCTTTGTTTTAAAGAGAAATGGAATTCTCTAGTTTTAGAGAAATAGAAAGAGAAATAGAAATGAAAAGTGGAAAACAAACAAAAGAAATATTTCTAATTCCATTTCTTCCCAATCAAATCCCTCTACCAAACACCCCATTAGAGTGTGTAAGAGACTTTGTAAAAGTCAATGTGCTTGCCACTAGAAATGGCGATGACTTTTAATAGGGAGGGAACATAGTAATAATAGAGATTTTTAAGATGGAATTAAAATATTGTAAGTTTTTTTTTTTTTTTTTGTTTAAATTCGGTTCGGTATGACGTGTTATTATAGATAACAAATTACGACTTACAAAAAGTATTAACTCACAAAACCGATAAGTTAAAAGAACCGAATCAACACTTGCAGAACCCTTTCTCCAATATCTTTCTTTAATTAACTCTCACTTTTTTTTTTATAAAAGAAACTAATGAAATACGTGGTTTTGATTAAACTTTATTATAGGCGGAGTTTTATAAGAAATAAATGATTTTTTGATACCGTAAACCATATAGAGTGTCAACAGTTACTGTACCAGTAACATGATGGAACAAGCCCATACCGACCGAATAATGTAGAGCCAATATTCTATATTGTTTTTAGGATTGCATATGTCGTTTTAGTTTGCTTTTAGTCGATGTAGTATGTACTCGGTACGTTTAGTTTGTACGTTTATTTTGTAAGTTTTGGATAAATGGGGACCCTATAAAAGGGCCACTTAACCCATTTATCCAAAAGACTCCAACCCCTTTTCACAACTCTTGGAAATAAAGAAGTTTCTTTCTCTCATCCACTTCTCTCATTTTCTCTCTTTCAAGCAAATAAACCAAACAAACTAAGATCCGAGATCCGAGTGTTGTTGGTGATTTCCGCTAACCAACAACACGGATTGATCCGAGTCAAGTCTTGAGATTCATTTAGAGGACCCACAAGTGGTATCAGAGCTTTCGGCTCGACTTTTTGTGGTTTTCGGGTCAAACTTTTCGGGTTTTGATCTTAGTTTTTGTTGGATTTGAGGTTGATTTCGTGTTACTCATCTCTTTTGGAGCCCCTTACACCTTGGAAATACACGAGAATTACTAAATCCAAGTTTTTAGTATTTTAAGTTTTTGTGTCTGAGCTCAGATTCGGCTTAAAACTCAGATCTAGGCCGATTTATTGATTTTTATACTAAAGTCTTGTTGACTTTTTGGAATGGGTGCTATATTCTTAAAAAAAAAAATTCGCATCGGGTACTGTAACAGTCGCTTCCGAGGTACTGTAGCAATCGCGGTTACTGTAGCAATCGCATCGCCGAGGTACTGTAGCAATCGCTTCGCACGGGGGGGGGGGGGGGGGGGGGGGGGGTTACTGTAGCAAATCCAAATCGTTTTGCTTCGCACGGGGGTACTGTAGCAACCGCTTCGCTTCGCATGGGTACTGTAGCAATCGCTTCGCATCGGGGTACTGTAGCAACTCATGCGAAACACTGTAGCGACTCGGTACTGTAGCAACTCATGCGAAACACTGTAGCGACTCGGTACGGTAGCAAAAAAAAAAAAACTTAAAATTTTTGTTCTCTTTCCAAAAAAAAAAAAAGAAAAGAAAAATCTAATCGAGTTAAAAAAAATGTCTTACGAACCTAAGCTTGGAGGAAATCTGGATATGGGAGAAAGCCCAAAGGAAATATTGAAACGAGAATTCGACATGTTTACACATATTAAAGGAGAATCAATTTCCTCTCTCATCAACAGATTTGAGTCACTTGTCACCAAAATGAGAAGTGTTGGTATCATCAATGGTTTGTTTCAGATCAACATGAAGCTGTTGAGTTCACTGCCTTATACATGGAGCATCAATGTGGTTACCATCAAAAGAACCACAAATCTGTATACCATGACACTCTCAGAGTTGGCTTATACCATCAAGTCTTTTGAAAGAATGGAAGATAAGCTCCAAATGAACAATCAGTTCAAAGAAAATAAAGTTGGGACAAGTAATAAAGTTGGGACAAGTGCTGCCGGTAAAAGTAGTCATGCATGTCCTATCATTCCCAACACATCACCAGCTGATGAGGTAAATCACAATCTTTGTTCTCAAGCATACATCAACAAAGTCACATACTATAGATATCATCAAGACGAAGTTTTGAAAGAAAATGCAAAACTTCGTCAGTTAAATGCTGAATATGTAAAAGCTGACAAGATCTATGTTGAAAAGATTAAAACTCATCACGATGATGTAGCTAATCTTAGACTTGAAATTTTTCGAGAAAAGCATAATGTCATTTATTATAAAGACATAATTAATGATTTAAAAGAAGAAATTAAGAAATTAAAACTCGAAGTTTCTGATAAGAAAGAAAAGGAAAAACAAGTCGAAAGATTTGAGGCATCATTTGAGAAGTTAGATGATCTTATTGGAGCCCAGAAAAGTACTAATGTTAAAGCAGGGTTGGGGTACGATTACACTGCCGTACCACCACCATTCAATGATAACTACACCAGTTTGCCCCACTTTAGCTATAATACTTTTCAAGAGGAAGAAATGGAATACGGGGTTGGTAGAATACCAACGCCTGTGAAATTTGTTCATGCTGCCTCTCAAACTGTTGCTCCAGTCCCATCATCTGATAAATCTGACATCAATGTGTCTTGTGTAGCAGCTGGTGATGTAAATGGTGGTGAATGTGGGACGGTTAACCTGGGTGTAAGCTAAAAAGAAAGTTAGAACCACGTTTTGAATCATGTGTGGATCTAACCAAAACTATTAACAATCCTGTTTGTAATAAAGTTTGTGAATCCATGTTGGGATGTTTGATGTCGGAATCAAAAACTGTATTTTGCGAAACCACTAGTGAAGACAGTTGTAATGATGTACGTAATGAAAGTGAATGTTCTTCTTCTGACTCAGATTATGAAACCGTTTGTGATGAAACTTTTGTTGAAAAATGTGTCAACGAAAGTAGGCCTGTTGAGGTGAACATATCAAGTTGTGAGACTAGGGATAATTCATGTAAAAGCAAAGTTTTTGAAAATGAAAAGACAAGTACGTCGTGTAAATATGTTCCACCAAATAAATGATCATTTTCTCAAACAACCAATCAATCAAGAAACCCTCAGTCATACAACTTCTGTGATAACAACTACTATGGTCATTATCAACAAAATTTTGTTGATCCATATTATACAAATGTGTTTTATAATCATGTTCCTTTCCATGGATCACCTTTCCCACCACACCAACCACATTACAGTTCAGATGAGTTCTTTGGCACTCCCAGGAGAAAGTGTTGTTTTGTGTGTGGTCACTCTTCTCACCTTGCAAGACATTGCAAGCACTGGTTCAAGCAACAGCTTGATATTCAAAGGCGGCTTAGTCAGTCCCCAAAAAGAGCTTTTAGTAGCCCTGATTCAAGGACTGATCAAGCTGATAGTGAACCTAGTGAAATGGATGTGAGATCCAAAGTAAATAAATTAAAACACAAAAAGAAACCTTTTTGGAAAACCAAGAAGGATAAAATCAAAAAGGATCCAAAGACTGTAAAGTCTGAGGATTTACCAAAAACAGTTTCAAAAGCAAGAAAAGAGAAGTCCAAAATTGCCAAAACCAAGGAACAAGTTTTTGCTTGGATTCCTAAGGACCGCTCTTCATCAAGTGAGGATCCAACAAGAAATAAATGGTTTTCAGGAAATAAAATCAAGTTTGGTCGATTTACGGTTGACCTTCCCGGGACAAAAGTATCCCGGGAACCCATGTCTATTTGAAAGCTTAGTGCATGCAGGGTCAATCAAGGAGGACTATCAATAGTATTAGGTACTTAGATAGTGATTGCACCCGGCATATGATGGGAGACGAACTCTTGCTATTTGATGTTAAACCACTTGATGGCGGATTCGAGTCTTTCATAAGCGACATGGGAGGACAAACTTCATGGAAGGGAAGCCTTGTTTAAATGGTTCAACAACAACTTTTCGAGCGTTTCTCAAACCAACCTCGTCCAACTGCTTCTCTCAAGTGATGGATCCAGCATCAGCTGTTGGATCTCGGTTTGAATCTCTTCAACTTTGTCATACAATGTGATAATGCATGCTTAAGATAGTCCATCTGACAACAACTTTGCTGACCTTTTCACTAAAACCATCGATCATGCTCGATTTGAATTTCGGGTCGAATAGATCGGCATGATCAATTTTGATTAAAACAAACTATCTATCTTTTTGTATAAAAAATTATAAATATTTTTCAAACATGTCACAATTTTAGAGGGAGAAAATGAGTTAAGTTTAACTCACCAAAAAGATTTTCAATTCATCTTAAGAAAAGCAAAAACAAATCATTCGATTTACCAAAAAGATTTTATTTTACTTTTAAGAAAATCTAAAAGGAATTGTCCCGTTTAAAGGGAGCTCCTGCTTAGAGGGAGTCGGATATTTATCAAAAAGATTTTATCTTACTTTTAAGAAAATCTAAAAGAAATTGTCCCGTTTAGAGGGAGCTCCTGCTTAGAGGGAGTCGGATATTTAAAATTTTTAAAATTTTGAGAAATTGATCCGATCATTGGAATATGATAAGAAATTATCTCTAACGATTCTAGCACATGAAAAGAGTAGATAAAAAGCCAATAAGATCATTGCGTGATGTGTAGATAAGCTTGACAAATGAGTAAGTGTCATATTGATATAAACTTAAATATCTGCCTATGCTAGTGGTTACACTCATGAAGCGGTTGCCGACTCCAACTAAAGTCATATTAATGAAGGCTGAAATGCAATTAAACATGTCATACCCAAGCCTCTCTTTACCTTATCAAAGTTGTCTTATGAAAAATTAGTGTCATTTTTAATTTTTATTGAGTCTAATTTTTATTGAGTCAAGAAAAGAGTCAAGTAAAGCGTCAAGAAAAGCAAGAAAAAGAAAAACAAAAAAGTCACAAACGAAAAAGAAAAATCAAGAAAAAGAGTCAGAAAAAGAGTCAGTTCTAGGAATTTTAACTTCTGCTTTATTTCTTCATTTATTTTGATTCAAGCCTTGGACTTTCTCCTGCGCGATAATATGGTATTATCCGACCTGATTGTTAAGGCCCTGAATCTTCTGCTTTGTTTTATTTTCTTTCTTTTGTTCAAGCCTTGGACTTTCTCTGCGCGATAATATGGTATTATCCGACCTGATTGTTATGGCCTGAACTTCTGCTTTATTTTAATCTTTCTAGATCGAGTTAAGTGTACAAAGTTTCAAGTGCACAAAGTCAAAGTGTCAAGTGTGTTAATAAGATTACTGTGATCAACTAAGAAAGGTTTAAGTCAAGTTGAGGTGACATGTGAAAGCAAATTAAGCCCAAGGTATGATGGAGTCTGTAATTTGTCGGATTAAATGGGGACCACACAAGCATTGTGCCTAATTGTACCTTAACGTATCATGTTGACATCAAAATACTTGTTAAGTTTAAAGTGGACAAATTATATCTACAATCGACTTTGGGTTCTTGGCATAATAATGTCCCAATAGAAGTGTGATCTAGAACGTTAACAGATAATGTGATTCCATGTTGTGATCTTTCTCAGAAAAATAATTTAATAAACGTTTTCTGTAAATATTATTGATATATAATATTAATTTAATATTTACTCATATCTTTTATTGTTTATTTGGATTTTGTTTTATTTTAGTTTTAACTTCAAAATGTTATGTATATATTTTTGTTATATTTAAAATATATGAAAATACCAAAAAGATTTTAAGTTTTTATTATGTTCGTACATATTTTGTTAAACTTTGTTTCATTCAAAATCATGTGTTTTGTTGTCAAGGTCGTTCATGCAAAGTTCGTTAGAAATCTGGGACTTAAACAAATCATTTACTAGTTGAGGGATTGAAATTGGGAGGGCCTATGAATGATTTCTTCTTGACCCTCGAGAGGGTGTGTGAGCGAATCTTATCGTTCTAAGGTTTGTGCAGCTATACATGGACAGGTAGATCAAGGTCAAGTCTGCTTGGAGTTGCAGATGTTGAAGCACTTAAAAAGAAAACGAGAACGTGAAAGTTGGTGGTTGAACCTAAAAAAAGAACTGACTGTATCAGAAGACAAGGAAATGGCCTATGAACGATTTCTTCTTGACCCTCGAGAGGGTCTGTGAGCGAATCTTATCGTTCTAAGGTTTGTGCAGCTATACATGGACAGGTAGATTAAGATCAAGTCTGCTTGGAGTTGCAGATGTTGAAGCACTTAAAAAAAACGAGAACGTGAAAGTTGGTGGTTGAACCTAAAAAAAAGAACTGACTGTATCTGAAGACAAGGAAAGAAACCAGTTGGCTCAAGAAAGTCAACAAGAGAAAATTATATGTCGAGCCTCCCGCATCTGATGTTTCTAAAATTTGATGTTGCCGATCCTTCCCAGAAATAAGATTGAAGTTCAAGACTATAAGACTGGAAAATAAAGAACTGTTCAAGATCCAATCTGGTTCAAGATCATGGATCAAGACAAGTACTAAGTTTCAAGAAATAAAGACGAAGCAAAGAACTTGACGAAGGTTCCTCGACATACTCAATCCTAGAGGGAGATTGTAGGGCCAATATTCTATATTGTTTTTAGGATTGTATATGTCGTTTTAGTTTGCTTTTAGTCGGTGTAGTACGTACTCGGTACGTTTAGTTTATACGTTTATTTTGTAAGTTTTGGATAAATGGGGACCCTATAAAAGGGCCACTTAACCCATTTATCCAAAAGACTCCAACCCCTTTTCACAACTCTTGGAAATAAAGAAGTTTCTTTATCTCATCCACTTCTCTCCTTTTCTCTCTTTCAAGCAAATAAACCAAACAA
This sequence comes from Bidens hawaiensis, assembly GCF_021521415.1. NCBI lineage: Eukaryota > Viridiplantae > Streptophyta > Magnoliopsida > Asterales > Asteraceae > Bidens > Bidens hawaiensis. The sequence continues at coordinate 117,761 of NW_027494757.1, forward strand.
ACTAAGATCCGAGATCTGAGTGTCGTTGGTGATTTCCGCTAACCAACAACACGGATTGATCCGAGTCAAGTCTTGAGATCCATTTAGAGGACCTACAAATAATACTTTTAATATTTTAATTACGTGTTTCTTACCGATACCGACCAGACAATTTGATTTTATATTATAACTAGGTAGCAACCCGTCGCGTTGCGGCGGTGGACACGAATTCTGTTGGTGTTAGCTAGGTTCATACCCGTACATACAGTAAACCCAAAACATAAATTAGTAAATACCTAGAATAGTAGTGATACCCGTATAACATATGATACAAAAATTTTACATATCTAGAACAACGTTTATTCGGTTGATAAAATACAGTCGTTAAATTTGATCGGTACCATCTATGTTTGTTAAGTTTCGAAACTAAACCTAAAAAATAGTTAGGTTAACATCATTAAGACAAAAACGTTGGCGTTACGAAGACGACTCGATACGAATTCCATCGGTATCAATTAAGTTCATTACGTGTACGAAACTAAACCTAAAAATTAATTTCGTCTATAATAAAGTTTAATCAAAACCTAATACAACATGGACAAAATTTAATACAACAAAAAAACCTAACACAACAACCAATACTGGATAACTAAAAAAGAAAAGAAAAGAAAAGTTGCTACACAACAGGGACTTGAACTTGGGAATACAATGGGGACAAAACTTAGGAAGCTTTCCAACAACCAGGGATGAGCAAAAATCGGTATGGTACCGAACCGGTACCGATACCGGTACCGAAATCGGTACCAAGGTTTTGAGTTTTCGAGACCGGTACGGTACCGGTATTTCCCGAATTTTACCTTAAATACCGGTATCGTCCCGGTAGCGAACCGAACATTTCGGTACCGGTACCGGAACCAAAAATTTGCATTTTCGGGATCGGGATTTTCGGTACCGGTACGGTACCGAGCTCATCTCTACCAACAACCATCAAACAACTCAACAATTTGAATAATTCTTGAAACTAATTATATATATAGTCTAAGTCATAACCGTAAAACTTTGTGGCACCAAAGTTCTCAATTTTACTAATTTATAATGGAAAACAAATGTATTAATACAATTAATTTGATGTCATACAATAAATTAATATTATTTTTTGAATGGTCAACGAATCCTTTAAATGGATTATTGGCTAAATTCACCATATCGGGATATACTTGTTTTTCAACCCAGGGAAAGCCCTAACATAAAGCCATGTAAAAATTTGTCCGAAAGCACGACAGTGTGGTGAAAATATGATCAGTTAAAGAATCCAACTAGTAAAACCCACCTACTCCGAAACTAAATGACAAGGCATGAATCGAACATGAGTCACATGAAACACCAAATCTCTCCCTTACCACTTCGCCACCAGCTCAATGGCTAAATTAATATTATTAATACTACTCATTTAATTATAAATAAGATAGTATAAAAGGATATTTATAAAATTTAAGAGCAGTGTTCTATTCATTTTAACTTTTACATAATTGCAGATGCAATTAGTAATTGTTATAGTATATAATTTAACGGAATAGTCGGCCCATCTATTCTTTTCTAGGCCCATTACACATCCAATTTTCTTTAGGGCTTCAATAATATAAATCCTAAAATATCACGCCCTACTTCATACAAAATCAAAGTACCTAATTCTCCTTATTTCATCATTTCATAAGAGACATTTATTCGGTGGCGCGACGCCACAACCGACAACTCTAATTGGAAAACTTTTAGTTGCCATTGTTAGAGGAAGACAACCACCATCATCTGAGGTTAGTAATTATATTTACTAATTATTAATTATTCTATCTTGTTTTGAGTTATTTATGTAATGAGAATTTTGTTTTCATTTTATAATTAACTTTCGATTTTGTTACGAATGGGCAAGCTTTCTAATCGGTTTCATCATGCAGGGAATTAAGGAACTGGAGATCGTATGCATCAATCATTATAACATGTTGATTATTCATAGCAAAGCATCCATGAAGAATTCACATGGTAATGTTAAACTTCATAGTTATGAAATTTCAATTCAACTACCTATTAGATTTGTTGCTCTATGTCACCACTTAGGGTTGGGGGTGTTCATGAAATTCGAAACTGAAATCTGAACCGAAACTGAAACCCAAATAACTTGATCCGAATTCTTATTCGGATATTCAAATCGAATTGATCTGAATATCTGAATAACTAATTCGGATTCGGATTCGGATCGGGATTCAAATAAATTCGGATAGTTCGGATTATTCGGATATCTGAATAATCCGAATAAATAACATGTGATTTAATTATTTTGAAGTTTAGCTTTATTCGTATATGTTTTAGTTTTTAAATTATGATGGGTCATGGATCTATTTCGACTTTTGTTTGAAGTTTAACTTTTTCTTTATATGTTTTATTTTAATTTTCCGGTTTTGTATTTTTATTTAATTAGGCGTTTGTTTGAATGTTTGCTATATGGTTTATTTCAAATCCGAACCGAATACTCTATTATCCGATCCGATGAACCCCCCCTACTTAGGGTTGGTTGTTAGTTCGTATACTCTCAATTAGAATTCTTGTATCCTTCGACTTAATAGTTTGTTTAAATCCTTGTATTACAATTGAAAAACATTTGTTTGCCTTTGTCGGAGATGGCTATGCATATTAGAATTGCACAAAGGTTTTATTTGATAGTTAATGGATAATTTGTTGCTGATGTTGATTGGTCACTTCTATAAACATAGAGAGCTTTCCTTCTTGATGAGCTAATGTTTTATATGGCAATTCAATATTCAAGGATACCTTTTTCATACATTGTTTTTTAATGATGATAAGAGGGCTTTCTAGTTTATCACTTTTTTTTATTACTAGATAGAATCTTCACTATTATATTGTTGATTGTTCCCTTTTATATATTAAAGTTGTGTAATAAATTTTACATCATTATTATTTTAAAGTTTCTTAATTCTGATTACTTGTTTTTGGGTGGCTAGCTAGGGTCTCTTACATAATTAAGCAGGTATGACCAAACATAGGCATGAGAACATCCATGAGCCTTCATTTATAATGGATCCTGTGGATTTGGAGCTACGTGTTGGACCATCAAGATATCTGGCCCCTTTTCTGATCTCCTATGTACCGGGATTAGACGTGTCATAGGGTTGGTTGTGAATTTCATGATATGTATACAAATTAATTTACTCGTATGGAACTTTTCAAAGATATACATTGTTTGTTTTATTATAAAATCTATGTTCTCACAAACTATTTTAGTTGACACTTGTGCATTTTTTTAAGTAATGAAAATTAAGAAGCTGAAATTGCATGATGAAATTCGTTTATGATACTATGTTAAGTCAAGCTTTTAATATTATGTTTGGTTGGATTATGATGTTTTTGCTTTCTATGAACAAGTTGTCTTATTTTAATACGAGTTTTTGCATTTAATATGTTGTGCTGTGACTTCAACCTTGACACGTCACGGGTTTTCGCCTTCGGCCGGGGTGTGATAGGAATTCTATAAAACATAATATTTTAAAAGCTATAAAAAAATTTGTGGAACCTTGTCAATTTGTAGTTAGCCAAACTGAAAATAAAAAATAAGTATTCGAAAAGTGTAGAGCGTTAATGATAAGTTTAATTAAAGTTGAATGAGTTATATTGTAATTATGGGAGTGACATTAAAAACATGTTTTATGGATTTGTACATGATGTTTCAACTTTTGTACATTTTCACAATAATATGGCCAACTTGATAATGTCCATTATATATTATATAACCAGTTTTTTTCCCTGGCGTCAGGTCAGATAACGGCCCGGGTAGGTGGAATATGTTTATGTCACGTTGTAGTTGTGCATTATTGTGGGTTCGGTTGATAACATATAAAATATAAAACATTTGTTAAGTCGGTAAAACCCGAGCGTGGTCAGTATCGGGCCCTGCAACAATGAGTCTGTAAAACTCAAGCGTTGGTAAAACCTAATTGTACGTTCCCCGGCATTGCGACAGTGAGTCGACGCGAATTCGATCGATTTCGATTATGTTCATTACGATACCAGAAGTAAAGAAAAGGCCAGTAAAACCCGAGCGTTAGTAAAAACCTAAAGAAGTTAATCCCGTGCGTTTCATTAGTGAGTTGAGATGATTAACCGTTTAATTATCAAATTTGAAAAAAAAATACAAAATAATGTGGGCCACTTTGGTGCCGCCACTTAGCCCAATAGGGGCATAGCGGCACAAAAGTTATGAGTGCTAAAACCCAAGCGTTAAATCTGTAAGTCGACACGAATTCGGCCGGTTTCGGTTACGTATGTTATTGTACCGAACTAAAACAAAAAATAAAGGAAAAAAATGTAAAAATCGAGGTGGATCAACAGTGAAGTTAGTCGGTAAAACTCGAGCGTTGGTAAAATCCGACCATTGTCGATCCCGAGCGTTGAGCTGGTCAGCCTACGAAAATTTAGTCGGTTTCATTCACGTTCGTTACAGTACTGGAACTAAACAAAAACAAAGTCGGCTTTCAGACTATTTGTGGCATTCATTACGGAACTAGTACTAAAACAAAACACAAGTTGTGGTAACACGCCAATGACTGTGGCCAATCCTTCGTCATCGTCTACCACCACTGCTTGGTGTCAAAGAACTGGTTGTCATTTAAAGGGGTGATTGTAGGGAAATAACGATCAATCACTTAATTAAAAGTCTCATATAATTTTTGTAAGAATCTAATAGTATATAGTTTGTATTAATATGTGGAAGAGACTTAAAGAAATGAAGGACACATTCAACAACTGATGTTAAAGGAAAGAAAATAAGAAAAAGAATAACTTTACACTACTAAATACATGCATGTTTCTATAGAACAATACAAGATGATTATTTCTTATGGTTTTAGCATATTATATATGTTCTTTGGAACACTACGTAATGCTTACGTGGCTCGATTTCATACGCCTTATAGCGTCATGAGATCCACATGCTTATGTGGCATAGCTGCATCTCTGTCGACAAACAACATTATGCTACCTTCCTGTCATCAGTTGAACTAAATCTTGATTTTCATAGAGAGATCCAATGTCCCAATCATCGGACAATGATGAAAGTGTCATTAGTGCGACCACAATAGAGCGCATGCTTGGCCTCAACTGCGGGTTTTCATGTGTGCAAGCTCTAGCAAGCAGTGCTACCTATATGCACTTAGATTTTAAAAAGTAACAAAGCTAATTCAAAGCCTTAAAAACAAAGTACTATTTTTATTCTTGTAAGCTTTACTCACCTTGCGGACCGAGTCAAGAGGGTAGTCGGATCCAAGCCTTGGGTCAACTAGTTTGCGTAAACCGTCACTTGGGTCGGGTAAACTTAGGACGTCATCAAACTACAAAAAAGAAAGAACAACAAACATTAAGACATAATGCAAATAGTGTAAAAACGTTTGATCAAGATTTCAAGAACTAACCAAACCAACAAGTCCTTTGGACTCGTTACCAAGTTCATTCGTCTTGACAACGGCTTCTTTGGCGGATATTAGCTCAAACAATACGACCCCGAAAGCATATACATCAACCTTTGGAGAAACCTCACCATACTGAGCATATCTAAACCAAAGCTTTCACTTTAAACCGTGTCTTGTTCCAAAATTATAGAAGAATTGATGGGAACTTACTCGGGAGGCATGTAGCCGAATGTCCCAACTACACGGGTTTGTAAGGAATTACCACTCCCGAATTTGGTAAGTTTGGTCAGCCCAAAGTCAGCAACCTATGGAACCATAAGAGCAAGTCTAGTCTTAGAAATATGAAAGAGGGAAGCTTTAATATAAGTTTTAAATGTTCATAACCTTTGCACGGAAATTTTCATCGATTAAAATGTTGGGAGACTTGATATCGCGGTGGATATAGACGGGAACCGTGTGCTCATGAATGTATTCGAGCCCTCTAGCTGAATCAAGGGCGATTTGAACTCTTGTAGCCCATGGAATTGGCTCTCTACCTGGAAGCATTACAATTTCATAGTTAAAACATAAAATCCAGTCTGTTATATGAATAAGTCATATTGGTTTATCACTTTATCCTCATTGGGTCAAACGGGCCAAATCAAAATATTTGACTAAATGGAAAGTCAATTGGGTCAAAGTATATTTTTAATGCTTACAACTTTCTAAATTGTAGCATTTTTTTTTAATATTAAGCACATAATTATTCACAAAGATAGAAAAAAAAAGTTGTTAGTGTCATCCCAACTAACGAGGCCGTTTGACCCGTAGTAAATAGAAACAACACTATTTAACCCGTAGTTAATAAAAACAACACGATTTAACCTAAATCTTTTCGACCCATCACCCAACAAGCCCATTTGACACCTCAACTGAAAACATGACAAGTTAAAAAAAAAATGTTTTCACGTTCTTTGTCACCCTACCTGATGAACCGCGCAAATGTTGACTCAAATTTCCATTCCCGATAAATTCGTAGACCAAAAACAACGATTCTTTAACACAATATCCAATCAAACGTACCTGAAAATTTACAAGAACTTTAAATCAAAATGGATAAAGCAGACCAATATGTTATAATTATTTAGATAAAAAGCATTGCGTTCTTATATAATTCTCTTAAAGACAAATTAAAAGTTGAATAAATTTTAAGAAATTACCAGGTTCAAGTGATGAACATGTGTTAACACTTTCAGTTCTGCAAGAAATTCTTTTGATGCTTTCATATCCATCTTCTTTATTGCAGCTTTCTGCACTAGTCAACACAAAGCATAGTCAACTTACAAAAAACAAAATAAAATATTATATAAACTTTTTAAAAATTTTAGAAAACAAGTCTATGATCATCAAAAACACGTACTTCGCCTCTGAGCTCTCCATAGTAAACGGTACCAAAACCGCCTTGACCAATCTTATTGGTGGTGCTAAAGTCATCTGTAGCCGTAGCAAGCTCCTCGTAGGTGAACTCCACTGACTTGTCCACAGTTATACCCGTGACCCCACCGCCAATAAGAGGGTCTGAGTTGGTAGTTCCTCTCATGTTGCCGCCTGAACCTGCATCTACAAAAGTAGTATTTGTATAAATCATTTTTTGTAACTTAAAAAACGCTGGAATAATAATATCTGAATGCTATGATTACAATGGAGGGTGACTCTTAATATGTAGGAAACAAGACACCAATTGTAACTAACAAATGTTCCAAGGAAAGGAAGAAATAAAAGTTCTAGGATTACCAATTTACCATGAAGGTGTTCGGGTCCATTTTCAAGTAGCAGTGATCCTTCCGCCACCCTCTTCCTCCGGTATAAGACAAAGTAGAGGCAAATGCCAAAGAAAATAACACAAGCAATTGCTCCAACAGATATACCAGCTGTGGCACCACCAGATAACCCTGCATAAACCATCACAACAATCAGTTGGCTTTTCACATTTGACTTAGAAATTATCAAAATTTTCAAGAAAAAGATTAAACCAAATGATCAGGTAAAGAAGTCTACCCCTTGTGCTGCAAAAACATACGGATTTAATCAGATATAAGCAAAGAGATATGGCCTGCAGATAAAAAAATTGAGAAGGGTTATAGGCTACCTGGTCTTTAATGGCGGAAAAGTTCCATTTTGATCTGTAACAAAAGAAAAAAAAACTAGAATTTATGAGTAATATAAATCATATGATCATGACGAATATAATTAACAACAAAAGTTCTGTTTTCATTTTTTACATCTGATCCAAACTTATGATTATGGTCATGATCAAGATTATTGCGATTATGATATGAACATGATTGTTACGAATATGATTGTGATTTGACTATGATTGTGATCATTATCATGATTATTATGACTACGAGTGTAAACGAGCCGAGCCTTGACCAGGCTCAAGCACATCTCGTTTCAAACTCTATTCTAAATCTCGAGCTCTAGTTGGGCTCAGCTCGTTTATTATATTTATTAATTAATTTACATACATTTATGATTATTTATATATTTTCTATTTTTTATTATAATTTATATACATATATAGATATATAATAATAATTATATATATATATAATATTAAATTAAAATTATATAAACATACGTACGCTCGTTTAGGTTAGCTCAAGTTCGGTAAGTGAAGCTTGGGTTCAGGCACGAAACAAGCTTATTCTTAGGCTTGGTCTCATTTAAGCTCGACTCGATTCGAGCCTTAGCGAGCCGGTCTTGAGTAGCTCATGAGTTACAAGCGAATTGACTCATCTATACTCGTATTTATGACTAGAACTATGACTCTGACTATAATCATGATCATGACTATTACGATTACAATTATGGCGATGATTATGATTGTGATTATGATCATGATTTTGAAGATAATCATGATCATGACAAATATAGCAAAGTGAAATCTTTACCTCTACCAGGAACAAACACCACATCCTTATTCAAGAAACTTGATCCCAGATTATACTCCCTCAAAAGACTCTCACTTATCGCGGTTTCATTAGCAATAGTGGATAAATTCTCACCACTTCGAATCGGATATGTGATAAACAACCCATAATCCTTAGACACATGACTATTTCCACAAGAACAGTTGACTATGACATCAACTTGACTACCTAACTGCAAGTTTACCTCATTATAACTATTGTACTTCCTCAACATATCAATATTGGTGAGGCCCGAAAAATAAGTTTCCTCAATCAATGAGTATGTGTCTTCCGAACCAACAGTATAAACAAACCGATGGTTTAGAAAATTTTTATCGTTACAAGCACATGAAAACGGAACATTTGTTTTTAAACCGACGGCAACTATGTCTGGATTCGTGATTTGTGGGTTGTAACTTTGAATTTGTTGGATTGTAGTGGAAAAGATTTGGGTTAAAAATGTGATGTTTGATTTTTCCCACATTGAGTAAGAAGCTAAAGCAAGACATTTGTCTTTGCATCTTGATTCAACTCGAATAACGGTCACAAACAACACCAGAAACTGGAATAAACTTTTGTATTTTCTACTGAAGTCATTCTTCATTATGAATGAATGGTCATAAAAGATCAAAATAAGTGTTTGGATGGAGTAAAATAATAAGTAGGACAAGGGTTTATATATATCAGTTTGATAGTTTGGTAATTAAGGAAATGACTTGGTCAAGTTCATGTAGAAATTGTGTCCAGAAAGGAGTGTTTTTGGAAATAAGTGGTTAAAGAATGATTATTTGTGTTTGAATGGGTCTTTGATTCCTGTTTCTTACGTGCAAAAGGGTTTCAAAGTTTATGATTCTTACGTGCAAAAGGGTTCAAAAGACCCACGTCACTGTCACGTCGGTGAAAAATGACCCACAAAAAGTGCCATGTTTTCATATGAAAGTTAAATAATAAAAAAAAAAAAACATAAACAAGGCGTGATGTATTTGAATTGGATTGGCCAAGAAAATTAGTTACAGAAATATTCGCGCCACTCATGGTTCGCTCCACACCTATGCCCATCATGCCTTCAAAAACGACGGTGCATAATGGTGTTCCACATACAACCAATTTGGTTACGTGGTGAGCCCACTACGGATAGCCTGTTAACGTTTAGTATAAGAAATGAAAGTTTTTTTAATGAGAATTGAGAAAATCAAGTGTTGAATTAAAATTGTAGTTATATTTAAAGGATTTTGATTTTTGAACCCTAATCATCTAGGTCTAAGCCACTCGCGATGCCCTAGTCATGACAACGTCCATGTGGTCTTGAAACTGCTCGGTTAATTCATGTTAATCATTCGATCATAATGCCCATGACAAGTTGAATCAGTCTAAAAAACCATATATATCTTTCATTGTTTATAATTTCCTAGCTTAGATTTGCAAACAATTTACATTCTGAAATCTTGTTTTATTTTGAAGAACAACTAACTTGCACAACTTTAATTCTACTTTTAAATCTATGATGTTTTTTTTTTTAAATTATTTATTACAAGACTTCAACCCTCTTCAATTAAGAAAAAAAAAACATATTTTTCTAGAATATTGGTACCACTCGAGTTTTGGCTGAAATCTTGTAAATGGCAAGATTTTATTTTCCAACTTATCATCAAATTTATTTTGGGGGAAAACTTTTTGAGGGAATAGAATTAATATTGTGGATTTTGACTCTGGACTTTGAATGCCTAATTTGACTTTGAATTTTGTAGTAAACTTTCTATTTTTTCCCTTTAATTACTCAAAAGTTAATTATATTGACATAGTTACCTTATATTGTCAGAAAAAAAAATTATAGCTATCTGTTTGGCCACATTTTCTTAGGTTTCTTAGATGGGTGTAATTTGGATTCTGATGTTTTTTTTTTGAAATTTATCAAACCATCTAAATAAAGCTAAATAGACTAATTTGGTCACATTTAGATTAATATTGTTCGGTTTACGATTTAGTTTATTTTTTGGAACCAACCGGGCAAACTAAATTGGACGAAATATTAATAAAAACATAAACATTTTGTAAATTGTGTAATTTTAGTAAAATTAATTATATTGACATTGCTACCTAATATAGTCAGAAAAAAATTGTAGCTATTTATTTGGCCAGCTGCCCATTTTCTTAGGTTTCTTAGATGGGTGTAATTTGGATTTCGATTTTTTCTTTTTTCTTTTGAATTACTAGGTTTGAACCTATCGTCTCCTACCACCTCAACCATCTTACCATCCTATTAAAGTGGGAATGACATATTTAGTTGGCAAAAATTTTGGTCTATTAAGTGGGGATTCTCAATAACGTTTAAATTGATCAACCCTTTGAAACTTATCGAACCATCTAAACAAAGCTAATTCGACTAATTTGGTAACGTTTAAAGTAATATTGTTCGGTTTACGATTTAGTTTATTTTTTGGAACCAACTGGGCAAACTAAATTGGACGAAATATTAATAAAAACATAAACATTTTGTAAATTGTGTAATTTTAGTAAAATTAATATTTATTGATTATTAATTCTACAAATTTCGCTCTTGTAAGCTTTTTAATTTTTTCAATTTCTTCGTAACCCTTTTAATATAATTTTTTTAACAACATTAATATTTCCATCTGAATTCTCCTAAACTATAAATATGTCACTTAAATATTCGTGCTTGCAAAGCTTTAAACCACCACTTTACTTTTAGAGGGGAAACACCATAGTACCTCACTTAAAAGAGTTTTAAGTATTCTGACTTCTTTTAATACTACCAGTTTAGTAACTTTTGAAGTTCAAATAGTACTATCTTGTGTTAAAAAGCAGCTCAAACCTTAAAAACTGAACCATTTAAACGTGTTGCGGTTTAGAATTTGCTTATTTTGTGTTAAGAAATAGATGTGGCTGCTCTATTTTATGTTTTTAGGATATTATAAATATGCTTTTGGATTATTATAATTTGACTATTTGACTATTTTATGTAATTTACTATTTTTGATCATTTGCCTATTTTGTATACTGATTCATTTCACTTTCCCTCGTAATTCAGTTTGATTCAGGATAAACCCAAATTGAAAATGATTATTTTAATTCGGTTACATTTTGTTATATTAATTATAAAATTAAATTTTTATTGTTTTTAGATTATATTTATATAAACCGGGTGATTGAACCGAACTAGATGCCAATGAAGCCAGTGGTGCATTATCAAAAGCGAAGCATTTAAAACACTACATAAGTAAAGTGCAACATTTAAGTTTCATTTATTCCACTTAAAGTCGTCAAGAACATATACGTCTTTCACTTCAGTAAAAAATAGTCTAAAACAGTTATTTGACAAAAACTTTTATTAAAATAAGTTGGAAAAGTCGGCTAACCTTTGGCCGGCACAAACACTGGTCCCGACCCGGCACTGAAATTGGATCCTGGGTTGAACCGCTCCAACAACTTCACTGGGACACCCGACTCCCTGGTTAAGGACCACAAATCTTCTCCGTGTTGAAGAGGGTACGTTGCAAACAACCCATACTCCTTTGACACATGTTTGTTGCCACATGTACAATTCACGGTAACATTTAAATCAGCAAAATCTGGTATTTGAACAGGGTCAAACAAGTTAACCCGTTGGACCCAGTACTCATCGGTAAGATTTGCAAAAACCTCTGTTGCAATCTTATGGTATGTATCTCCAACTTGTGTTTGGTATTTGAACGTGTGACCTAAAAAAACACCATTCATGCACAGACATGAAAATGGAACGTTAATTCGGGTCCCACTTTCGATGTTATCGCTTCTCGGGATTTGAGGGTTGTAGCTGAGGATTAGAGGGATTGGTTGGCCAAAAATGTTGCTTATGTAAGACAAATTTGATCCTTTTGCAACATAATATGACGCAAAGGCTAAATTACAACCCTTGTTACACTTGGATTCAATTTTGACAATGAAGAAAAGAACACAAAGCCCCAATTGTAGTGTGTGTCTCTTTCTCTTTGATATATTGTTGTTCATGAGAGAGAGATAGATGATATACTTAACTTGAATGAGAAATTAGAGATGGAGATAATGAAGTTGATTACATAAATGCATGTTTTGTTTGATAGTATAAGGAATTTGTGAAGGAATCATGAAGAAGTACAGTTAACGTGTCATGTCTTGTCTTTTATTATTTGTTTATAATTCTTGATATTTACTTGCCATAAGTAAGAATGCAATATACAAGTTGTATTATATTATTATTAAGTTTTAGATCATCTTGACTCAATGACAAAACAATAGCGGCAGCACTGAAGGTTATATAATGTCTATAGTCGTATTAAAATATATTGTATAATAAACGCAAAAGTTTAAACTTAGTACAATTTTTAATATTTAAATAACAATATAACATAACTTTACAATGCATTAAACATTGTTGCCATCTTCTGTTTGTTGGGAGATTAATGCATTAAACATTGTTGCCATCTTCGTTCACCCCGAACACCAATCTTAACCCACATACATTTATACATTTATGATTGTGCAACCCGAATTAAACATGGCATGTTTATCTAAACGAGTTAAAAGGGTTGACGGGTCACCACCAACATGACCAATTTATTAAATAGGTTAGACATAACAACATAAACCTGATTATTTTTGTGTCGTGCGATAAGTTGACACCCCAACCGAAGAATCACTATATTGGCACATAGGATATAACGATAAATTATTTTGACCCTCGAAATTTCTAATGGTTAAAAAAACACTATTTTGTATGATGTATATTACTATACTGTAAGTGTCCTTTTTGCACAACTAATTGCAAAATCCTGAGTAGGAGAGTTTGAAGAACAACTAACTTGCACAACTTTACATAAACAATTTACATTCTGAAATCTTGTTTTATTTTGAAGAACAACTAACTTGCACAACTTTAATTCTACTTTTAAATCTATGATGTTTTTTTTTTTAAATTATTTATTACAAGACTTCAACCCTCTTCAATTAAGAAAAAAAAAACATATTTTTCTAGAATATTGGTACCACTCGAGTTTTGGCTGAAATCTTGTAAATGGCAAGATTTTATTTTCCAACTTATCATCAAATTTATTTTGGGGGAAAACTTTTTGAGGGAATAGAATTAATATTGTGGATTTTGACTCTGGACTTTGAATGCCTAATTTGACTTTGAATTTTGTAGTAAACTTTCTATTTTTTCCCTTTAATTACTCAAAAGTTAATTATATTGACATAGTTACCTTATATTGTCAGAAAAAAAAATTATAGCTATCTGTTTGGCCACATTTTCTTAGGTTTCTTAGATGGGTGTAATTTGGATTCTGATGTTTTTTTTTTTTGAAATTTATCAAACCATCTAAATAAAGCTAAATAGACTAATTTGGTCACATTTAGATAAATATTGTTCGGTTTACGATTTAGTTTATTTTTTGGAACCAACCGGGCAAACTAAATTGGACGAAATATTAATAAAAACATAAACATTTTGTAAATTGTGTAATTTTAGTAAAATTAATTATATTGACATTGCTACCTAATATAGTCAGAAAAAAATTGTAGCTATTTATTTGGCCAGCTGCCCATTTTCTTAGGTTTCTTAGATGGGTGTAATTTGGATTTCGATTTTTTCTTTTTTCTTTTGAATTACTAGGTTTGAACCTATCGTCTCCTACCACCTCAACCATCTTACCATCCTATTAAAGTGGGAATGACATATTTAGTTGGCAAAAATTTTGGTCTATTAAGTGGGGATTCTCAATATGACCTAAGAAAGGGTTGACGGGTCACCACCAACATGACCAATTTATTAAATAGGTTAGACATAACAACATAAACCTGATTATTTTTGTGTCGTGCGATAAGTTGACACCCCAACCGAAGAATCACTATATTGGCACATAGGATATAACGATAAATTATTTTGACCCTCGAAATTTCTAATGGTTAAAAAAACACTATTTTGTATGATGTATATTACTATACTGTAAGTGTCCTTTTTGCACAACTAATTGCAAAATCCTGAGTAGGAGAGTTGTGACGATTTTGTCTTGTTGAACGTGGAGCGTTGTAAGCTAAATAATAAAAGAGTGGAGATGTAACATCCCAACCCGGAACAGGCTGACGTGTCACCATTACAGATATCATAAACCAAACGCAATCCATTTAAAAGAAAGAAATAGAATCCAAGGACAACCAACGAGTTAAATCGAACGGAAAGAAATCCTAAGTCTCATTTATTAAAATTTAAAATAAAAGAAAATAGACAGTCTTTATTCTTGAACTTCATTTTTACTTTCATCACTGATTTCCCTGATTTCTCGAATTACCTGTCAACAAATAAGACAAACACAAACAAGAAAATACGGCTGAGCCAAAAATTGCCCAGTAACGGAAAGAACAATAGTAATGACGATAAGACGAATAAACAGAAGCAAAATAGTAACAAAATTTATCTAAACCAAAAATAAGTATGATACCGAAACTTGATACTTTTAGAGCATATGACAAAAACCGATACTGAACGTATTACTAAACATATAACGGAGACTAACTTGCACGGTGAGTGATGTTACTAAAATAAGCCGCGTATTAAAGGAGTACCCAGAGCCGAAACATATAACATAGACATATAACTTGTAACATATAACGTGTGACATATAACGTGTGACGTGTAACATATAACTGAACTAGGATCAATTCATACGCCCCTAAATGGCCAAAGTACTACCAAAGTACTAGTTAGAGACGCTGTGAACTTTTAAAACACACTGTCATGAAAAGTGTTGTGCTCGGGTAACAGAGTATTAAACATGAAAGGCAATATAACTGCCTAACATATAACATATTAACATAAATTCATATTTTATCCAAAGGAACATGCAACAATGAGTACGAGTTTATAAAATCTATTGCATGCTACAAGTATCTCTAACCAAAACTAATAGCTAAAACGGATCGAAACTGAACAAACCAAATAAAAAGTTGACGACGCATAAAATGTCCAAAAACCAAAATCGGTTGTATCGATAGAGATAACTTGGTGGTGCTAAAATATAAAATACCGAAAGTCCGTACTACAAAGTAACGGACGAGAGTCAACACTATGAGTAAGCGAAAACAGAATCCGTACCACAAAGTAACGGAATATAAATAATACTAAGAGGAAACAAAAACAGAAACCATACTAACGAAATATAATTAATACTTCGGGTGAAGAAAAACAGAATCCGTACCTTAGGCAAAAGCAAAATTATCAACTGAAAAGGTCGTACTCAACTAGAACCTACATTCATCATTATAGTTGAAAATAAGATTGCAACCTAAACGACATTGTGTGATTTGTTGACAGGTCATGGAGACTTAGGCTTCCAATTAATTTACAACTTAGCTGTGTGTTATTTCATAACACAGACTGGATCCAAAATAATATCGGAAATAATATTGATAGGTAAGAATTTTACAAATCTACAAGTCTTGTGAATTAAAACTAACAAACTAAGATTATTAGCTAGAATAAATTAATATATGATCCTATATATAAAAATTTATTTTAGTCTATTGTGTGACAAAAAGAAAGTATATTTATACCACTGTAACAATTAATATTCATCAAATAGATTATCTTAGATTACCTTCTAGATTCAATCGTAGTGGAAATTTTACAGTAACATATCAAATACTCTTGTGTAGTTAATCAACTTATGTATATGCTTAAAAAATAAGATTCGTATGGTCTAACAAAACTAATGCCAACAAGATTTTAATGGTTAGCTTTATGATCTACTTCATGTTTCTCGTTCCCATCCCACCAACACAAAGCACAAAGCGATTGGCAGAACTGGAGCCAGAATTTGATTAACATGTATTTGAGTAGTCGTTTAACTATAATATAGATAGGTTAAGATTTAAGTGTCCGGAACCAGTCAATCACGACAGCAATATGCGAGTATTTTGAAACGTAACTGAACATATACAGTGAGGGAATGGTCGAAAACTTTACCCGTACAATAGCCGGATATGATCAACGAGGGAAACGCTTATGGGCTGAGACCAAATTAAATGTCGAGTGATTAATGGTTGATACGGTATTCTTGATTAATGGTTTTGATATGGTTTCATGGTGAGATTTATCCCAAAGAATATATGAGTTTGTTGTTGGATGGTAGGAAGTGATAAGGTTCGTGAGAAAATATATATCTCAGGAAGAATGGATTAGGTCAAGAGTTACCCAACTCATTATGGTTTAAGGGCTTCTTCAAGTAATCAAGTTAATTTGATTTTCATTGGCATATTATTATTATTATTTAAATACTCAATTATTATTATGATTCAAATTTTAATATGACTTGTCGTTATCTTCTTGATCATCAGGTATGCATTATTTATTCATACTTATTACTTTGTTTAACACATGTATTCATTTAATCAAATTCTAATTATTATTATTATTATTATTATTTTCGGTTATTACAGGAGATATTTATGCCAAAGAAAAAAACAAAGATATTTTGCATCATGCAATGTCATCCAATCGCTTTTGTTGATAAAAACAGATCAATTTCAAATGATTAACCAAGTATGGAATCCTCCTCAACCATTCTTCCATTATCTCACCTTTCTGTTTTATGCCAGAAACCACATAGCACAACCATTGGAGCTCTTCCTTTTACTTTTAAACAACTGAAGCCAACATCTAACCTCACTCTTACAAATTGTCAAAAGATGCATGTCTCAGGTGATCATCTAATACACACATATATGCATACACACACATAGAGACGTATTTTGAGGAGGAGTATAAATTAGTCTTGGCTTGTCCTAGTGTCTATGTTTTGCCTTTCTTTTTTATCGTCGATGCTAGTTACTTTCTATCTGGTTTATGATTCTTTCTTTTTCCTTTTCTTTAATTCTCTCCGTCATTGATATATGCTTTAAGTTACTAGTTTTTAACGCTGAAGAAAAAAAAAACTTTTGAAGCTTTAGGCTTGTTTGGAAACAACCTCCCTATCTTCTAGGATGAAAATAAGGTTTGCCGCCATCTCACCCTACAATTGAATAGGATTTTACTAAATACGTTTGTTTGTTTGCTTATTAGAAAGAGATGAATTGGCATATTGGGAAGAACTAAGGTCAAAATAAATAAAGTTGAAGGGCGAATGAGAACATGTAGGTTGGGCTCGGTTGGATTGAACGATAAATTATTTGACTTGTTCTAGTTTTACGTTTCACGAATCATTAAAATCGATTTACAATCATACAAAAACTTATCCTAAAATCATGAACCAAAATATTAAATAAAATAATTTCATAGTATTTATGATTTGAGTTTCGACTTTTAGCTAATCATTATCAATTTAATGTAACCGGGCGTTTTAAAGCTCCAGGCACAACCTTGAGTGAACTGAAATTCGATTCCACTTGACTAGACTCGACTATCAACTTTTGATAGGTAGAGTAGAGAAGTTAACCTTTTTATTTTAAAAATATGGTTGTTTTGACTCTTGAATGTTGAGTTTTGATAGGATTTGGAGAAGCATCACCAGAATCCAAAGCAGCACAAAATCTTCACAATTTCTTTACCTATGTTGCAGTCAGGGTTGTCACAGCACAGCTTGAGGTGGGTTCTCTATCTCCTACAATTAGTTGACTTGTTATGGTCAAATAAGCATCTGTTTGTTTAGCTTTGGAGATAACAAAGTGTGTAGATGTTTGAAAAACATGATAATTTTTTTAATTTAAAAAAGTTACATGAAAATGATTATCCAAGAGAGATGCAACATTTGGTTTGACATATAGTTTGACAGAACAGAGCTACAATATTGAGGCCTATAAGGATTTGATGGAGTTTCTGGAAACACACTCTTTGAATGACGGTGATAAATTTTGTGCAGAGTTAATGCGCGAATCACCAAACCATAAAAACCTAGGTATTCAATAACTTTCCTATTTCACAATTACAATTTCCATCTAAACTTTACCCCCATTTGGCCCGTTAACAGGCTAAGTATAACGCAAATCAGCTCGTTTAACGGTAAACAGGTCAAAATTTCCGAATTTTAAAACCAGATTAGTCCATCCCTAATCACTGCAGTACATAAAGTTTAGAGTAAATGTTATTATCATATTGTTGTATTTATTTGAGAGTTTTTAACTATTTGTTATTTTTCTTATCTTTTGACTTGTTGGATTTACATGATGCTTCCACCCTCATAGCTATGAGAATATTGGAGGTAAGTATAGTTGTTCATTATTATTTGTTAAGTTTATTCTTCTGCTAACGCACTAAAGTTAAGCGTGTTTAATCTAATAAAACATATATTTACTTAGGTTCGGTCTGCATACTGCAAGAGAGATTTTGAGTGGGACAATTTAAAGCGATTAGCGTTAAAGGTATAAAAAAAAAAAAAAAAAACATATATTATAAGTTAGTTTTTTTGCTCCAATACCTTAGTTCTTATTTTTTATGTTTCTGCAGATGGCTGATGATTCTAACACGAGAATAATGAGGGATTACGTGTTGGAAACAAGTCATGTAGATAATGATAAATGAAGCTTGTTACATGATGGATAATAATATTCTATTTTGTTTTCCATCAAGTGTTGCATACAATCATGTATATTTACATTTCATGTAATGCATCATATCACACCTTATTCAAATGAAGGCAACATATTACAAAGTATTTACAGAACTCGCTTCCATGAATAGTGCCTAATTTATTGAATCTTCATTTCTCTCCAGCGGCTACAAATGGAAATATGTGTATTACCATTTAAGCATATGTGTGTGCACGCGCGTGCGAGCGAGAGAGAGCGAGAGATTACCTTGATATGGTCATGGACATCAGGAGAAGCTTGGATATGCCCTGTGCTAAAATAAGCTTGAGCATAATCTTCAATATTTTCCAAACTGCAAATATGTTTTTATAATTATGTTATGTTATTCAAATTTTATAAACCGAGATGAGAGTTTAATATCTTAATTACCTGTAAATGTAGTTTACCATAATTCCTGCACTTTGACTAAGACCCTTTTCGGACCGATCAGCCATCCAGTTTAATCTTCCAATCATCTACAAATACAAAATTAGCAACGATCGATTTCATAAATTTTTTTTTTAAAAAGGAAAAGTGAAATAGATGCTATATATATATATATATTTGACATACGGCTCCGTTTTGCAAGTGGAAATTGGCAACCGAATCTAGAGCTTTCCCTCTTTTCTTCTCGAGTACAAGGTACCTGTTATATTTAACAAATTTAATTAACATAACTTAACAAGAATTAATTAAAGATAATAAAACATACCTGGCACATAGTCTTAATAGAATCGGTTCTAATACAGTTAACAGTTGATCAGATCGAGTCCACTCATGGTTTGTTGAGGTCAGCAAGGTCAGCAACACTTCCATCCCATTTTCCACTGTAGTTGAGTCCCTACAATATATGTTATTTTTAATCTCAAATGAAGCAAGTAGGGCCTACAATCTTCTAATCTTACATGTATGCATCCATCAGTGCTCTTTCTTCCTCAGGTTTGAGGATGTTCTCACAGAAAATGGGGCCCGATCTCTCAGATGATGCTAATTTAGATAGCAGCCACTGCATGAAGCCCGGGATAGGACTTAAGGTTGCAAAATTCTATAAAAAAATGTGTAAAAAGTTAAAAACCAAAATTAGTTATGCAAATGAAGGTTACATAATTGATTTATACCACTTACATGTATATTTGGCATGTCTTTCTTCACGAGATATATCACTCTTTTAATAAGGAACTTTCCTAAGTTGATTCCTGCTAAGCCCGGCTGCCAATATTAAAAGTTATTCGTATTGGTCACGTAAAAGTAAATGAGTAAATAATATATCTGAATGTCAGAATTAGAATGAAATGGAGTAGAATAATGCAGTGGTTGCTTCACCTTCGGGTGTTGGAGGATCATGCCATAAAACTTCCTGGAATGAAGCGAGTAACGGTTAATAAAAAATAAATAAATAAAATAACATGATGATGGTAAAACATTTACCTGTATGGTAGAAGCTATATTCTTCATAAGTGCAACTTCAATAAATATAAGTGGTTCACCTGACAAAAAGATTAGATACTAGTCATGTTATTTATTCAAAAACGATGGCTTCAGAGCATTACTACTAGAAAAGATACTCTTTTTTTTTTCTTATAAAATTAAACCACTCCTTATCTTCATATATCAGTAAGAGCATTGGAAGCTACGTGCAGTAAGACTGACCCGGTATAGATGGATGAATATATCCAAAACAGCGGCGACCTAGTCCCAATCTCCTCTTTAAATCTATAAGATTACTGATGGGATGCACAGCCTGTAAATATTAATTTTATTGAACTGATAAACATTAAAATTTAAACAAAATCAAAATAATTTGAAATAGAAAAAGTATATATATTCAATAATTATGATCCAAAAAT
This sequence comes from Bidens hawaiensis, assembly GCF_021521415.1. Taxonomy (NCBI): domain Eukaryota; kingdom Viridiplantae; phylum Streptophyta; class Magnoliopsida; order Asterales; family Asteraceae; genus Bidens; species Bidens hawaiensis. The sequence goes on from NW_027494757.1 coordinate 138,605, forward strand.
CTACAAAATTGTTTAATAAAAATTTTAAAATTTGTGGATCATAATTCAAAAGCAGTAACAGTGCAAACCTCATAAGCTACAATCTTCTCTAACAAAGAAGCAGGATTGTCCCAAGTAATTTGGTGAAGCTCCAGATTGGCGGGACTTAACCAAGTAATAAGCTTTTCTTTCAAATAAGAGTCAAGAGCACGAATTGATGCGATGTTTTCATCCCTAAATATTTAACATAACCGTCTAAATTTGAACAAAATAATCACATTTTATAACATTTCAACATTTTTTTCATACTGCAACTTTAGGAACTTAGAGGTCAAATAACAGCAGTTATGGGCATTACCTTACGCGATAATAGATAAGATATCAGCACGAACCGAAGCCAAAAACTTCAAACCACCAGGATGTGTGTTAAGCCTTTCGAACAGAACCTCATACATTGGCTTAAGCGCGTGTCTCAAATTTCTTTCAATTCTATAAAAAGCAGACAGTTGACCATCCAAGTCATGCCCATGATCATCAGTTTCATCACCTGACAGTTATATTGTACACTCAAAAGTCAAAACAGTATAAATCAAAATGCAAATTTGTAACAAAAGAAGGCCCACCTTTAGGGATCTCAAGACCAACATACTGCTTCATCAAATCCCGAACTTTAGTCCTGTTGAGATCATACTCTCGAGCGAGAATGAGTAGTAGTTTGTGACGGTTTTCTTGAGAAAGACTAAAATAACCCTGCATTACCACATCCATATTATCAGTTAGGCATGTAAACAAACTGAGAAAACACGAACAGAGCATATTTGGGTTCGTTCATTTAACTTTAACTAAGCAAACAATCGAACACAAACAATAAAACGAACACGGTTTCCTTGTTTGTGTTCGTTCGTTAAGAAAATGAGCGTGTTTGTGTTCGTTTATGTTCATTCGTCAACAGTATCGTTTATGTTCATTCGTCAACAGTATGAACGACTGGTTCATGAACATAACTGAACATAGATGAATGAAAAATGCGCATGGCCTAAAAATTCATTAAAACTATACTAAAATGTAATGATCCTAAAATATTTAAATGAATATATTAACAAATGTAAATGAACAAACTTAAAACAAATGTAAACTGACGAACATAAATGAACAAAAGTAAATGAACGCTCACAGACATAAATGACAGAACGAGACATGTGTTCATGTTTGTTCGTTTAACTAAATGAATAACAAAATTTGTTCATGTCCGTCCATATGTTAAAAAACGATCATAAAGAAGTTCCCGTCAAACGGTTCACTGAACGTTCAGTTTGTTTGCACGCCTATTATCAGTACTCAGCAGATTATCAAATAGCAACATACATGAACATTAATCAACAGAATTTATTTCCTTTACCTCCGAGAATTCATTTAGTGCAGTGTCTAATATCTCTTTCTTGTTCATTGATATGACTGAATGCATTGATTCGCGCACCTGCCCAAAATCTCTTAAAGTATTTAAAATGGATTAGAATTTGGCATAAATGGAGGAAAAATTATCTGCATGTTCTTGATGAAGCTGTATATAATGATTAAGCATACAAAACCTTTCGGCCTTAATTGAGGCGTTTTGAGTGACTGATATGTTCCCTTTCAAAGGAGCATGTTGCAGTTGATTAACTTTCTTCTACCAAAAAAAAAAATACATATCAGCATCATATATTGAGAGGTGAACATCAGACATATTTCCAGTTTATAAAAAAATCATAGCAAGCCTTTTAAACTAGTTGAAATACGCTGCAAATGATCAGGAGCATAATTATTAAGAACTATAACAAAGTAAGAAACATAAACGTCTAGGGTTTCAGAACATCAATGCATAGTTGTTAAATTGAGATGTTAACACATACAATACAAACACAAGTATTGCAGTGTTGTAAAAATCAGGACTAGTCAGCGATTAATTACCGATCGGCCAGAGTGTCAGACCTAGTCGGACCTTAAATCTGGCCTTGATTCTGGCCAATTTCAAGCAATTTGCGGCGATTTCATATATAAATATATACATAAAAATTACAGAAAATTGTAGGGGCGAGCATAAACCGGGTAAGACCCATGAGACCCGAACCGGATCAGATCCGTAAGAGTACCATTAAACGGGTCCAGGTCAGGTCTGACCCATTAGAAAAACCCGTGAGACCCAAACCGATCAGACCAGGTTAGTTACAACAGGGTCCTGAAACTAAACGAGTGATCAATTTAATTAGATATAAAAATTCCAATATGAATAACCTCCAGTCGTACAACAGTGATCAATTGCAGAGTGCTAAAACTACAATGCTTATATCAATTTTATTATAGTAAGCCAGTTTGAATTATGAATTCAATGTTCCAAATCTGAATTATATACAGAAAGCAGAGTACTTACAGACAGAGGAGAGAGCGGCCTCATTTTAGAACGGCGCAAAATCGCTAGACCTTTTTTGTTCATAATATTAATAATAATAATAATAACTTTGATTACGATGATGGATTATTTACGCCAACCTATCAATTCAATTGTTATTGTTATAGATCATGGTGGGTGTATGTATTTTGATTTGTTATTGTTAACAACAATGAGCACTGCACAGGGGTTTTGTTTGGTTTGGTTTGGTTCCTTGATAGCCCAATTAGTCTCACAACTGGGCCTTGCGTTAACTGAAGCCGACCAAATTTGGCCCAAAACCGATTACCGGTTAATCTTTTGTGAACCTAATTAAACAGAATCATTCATATTTCATATAGTTTTTTCTAGCTTTTATTCATCTATTTAAGGAATTTTTATATCTTCCTATCTTACTACTCTAATAAAAGAGTTATATTTTGCCACTTGTCTTCTTCTTTTTCTAACTCATATCCACTAAATAAATCAATTTAATTTAATTATGCATTTAATATATTAGCAATTATATTGTATTAACTTTTAAGATTAACTTGTAAGTGTCGAATTTGACTCAATTACCGCTCAAAAGTCAAAACAATATTGACGACTAAGCATGTTGATCTTTTAAAATAAAGTTTATCTGTTTGAATTAAAATCTAGATTTGTTCTGTTTGGAATTTTTTCTATTCAATTATTTTTCACTAATGCTTGGATTTCAACTTTAATAATTTTCAAAAGAAATGATCTTTTATTTTCGTCAATAGCTCATATCCTTAGTTTGCTAATTGCCTAAAAAAATGGTGAACCAACACTTTTCAATTGATATTTTAAACTTCACATGGCCAATCAACACTTTTTTAATAAAGAATTATTTCCAATTATCAATTGATATTTTGATTTGTTTAGTCTTACTTAAATTTGTTTGTTTAATTCATTCAATAGCATCAAGAATCCGACTCCATTACTGTTGGTGCGTCCGTTGACACATTTAGTGTAAAAGTATGTCACTTTTCATTTTAAATTATTTTCCTTTATTATACAACAACAATAAATTATTAAACAACATTTGCTATTTATCGCTTCATTTTTAAAATAGTAGTTGACACATTTGTTACTAAAGGTGCACAAACCGGTTTTCGGTTTAAACCCATTTCGGTTTAAACTCGAGCAGTTCATTGAACGTCCTGTTCTTTACACTTTAAAGGCCTATTTGTAAAGAATTTTTGATAGATTTTATATATCATCATCTTTTTTTATAACCTTAAGAAACTGTCAACCAAAGCATTACCAAGAATCTTTTACTTACCATATGCTACCAATAGATTTGGGTCTTCACGTACGTCAATCAACACTTACGTCAATTGATATTATCCGATCAGTATTGGTATCTATGTATTGATACTGCCATTACGACTGGAACTAATTACCATATATTGATTTCCAATTGATGTTTCCTACTTTCCTTTACAATAAATTGATTTCCAAATTTCAACCGGGCATTACATGGAATGGTTAATGAGCTATAAATGGATATGATATGTGAGCTATAAATTAGTTTTGAAGCTAACGTATATAGACATACGAGTTTTAAGCCGTGTTAAACCTATTTTTGACTAACCGGTTCCAAAATATCTTTCTTAGTGTAATATAAGCAATTGTTACTATCATTATTATAATTACAATAATATTTTTCTTTACAATAAATTGATTTTTCAATGGGGCATTACATGAAATGGTCAATGAGCTATAAATGGATATGATATGTGAGCTGTAAATTAGTTTTGAGCTACAAATGGGTTTTAAATCGGATGAAACATGCTTTTGTCTAACCGATTTTAGCTAAAAAAAACTCCAAACCGGTCCTAACCCGGTGGTTTATAACTAAAAGCCGGTTTTTGTAATATCTGGTTCAAACCGGTTTGGTTACGGTTCAGTTTTCAAAACGGTTTGTATGCCCATCTGTATTTGTTGCGACATCTTTTTTGTTATTATTTTAATAGGATGTTATGTCGGTGATCGATGACAATCTCAAAGCAGTGGAAAAAAACACAGGAAAGAACATCACACACAACAACGAGAAGACTTCTCCGACCTGTTCAACTTCCACTTTAAAAAGAATCTCATTGATGTGGATCATCCCCTGACTCAGTCTACAACCAAATCTCATTCGGGGACAACGTGATGAAGAAAATGGCAAGCCCAAGCTCTTGATTCCCAAAATGGAAAAATAAGAAAAACCTTCTCATTTAAACACTTTTTAAGAACATTTTTTTATTTCTTCATACCGTCTGCTTTGAATTTTGATTACTTACTCACGTTTGGGTTTTTTGTTTATGCATGCACTATTTGAAATTTATAATTCTTGTGGTTTATGTTTTAATTATTACATGTTTTAATTCTTATGGTTTATGTTTTTATTATTACTTTTTAAAATTTTACTATTAACGATCACTTTAAGATTGTTAACATTGAACGACATGTTTTTAACCTTTAATCAAACTTTAAGAATTGGTTGAAAATAAATAGTAGTATTATGTCTTACTATTAACAATCGCTTATGTTACACTAACATGGATTATAATTTCCGACTTTAAAATAAATATGAAAATTCATACATGCAAATATAGTTATCTTATTTTCCAAAATAAGTTTAATAATTAAAAGATGCTTTACACTTACTATTGCAAATTACTTATTATTTATTTAATTTTTTTTTTTGCTTTTGTAGTCGGAAATTCAAGAAGACTTTTAGTTAAAGTAACCCTATAATTTATAAAATTTGAATAATCATTAACAAATAACATCCATTTTTAAATTTATGGTTTTATTAATTCACCGTTTAATACACGGGTCTCAAACTAGTATTTTAATATATATGCATTCATATTAATATTATGTATTTCTAAGTAACAATTTTAGCACAAATTTGATTTGGGTTACTAATTAAAATTAACCCAAACGAATCAAAAACCAAATAAACCGAACTGATTAACTAGAAGCTGATTGGTTAATTTAGTTGAGGCTAATAATTGAGCCATACACGCACTAAGGCAGTGCGCTATGGGCGCCGTGGAGGGGGGAGAAGGGCGCGGTGGGGTTGCAAACACCGCCAGGGGGGGTGGTTGGGTGGGGCGCGGAGGGGAGAAGGGTGGAGGGGATGATGGGCGCGGTGGGGGGGGGGTGAGGTGGGGGCCACCACCAACGGCATTATGACCGTTTAAAAAAAATTAAATAATATAAAATACTATATATATACACCATTCATCCAACCTCTACAAACATTCCATTCTCCTATTTAAACTTTATAAAACTTTCTCCTCAAATATGTCTTCCGACTCATCTTTCACACCCGACTTTCAGCCCGATATCGACGATATTTCCAATTCAGATTCAGAGGATGAAGCGATATTTAGTGCCGTTCTAGAGGCTGCCCGACTCGTAGTCCAGAATTGCGAAAGCTCACAACCACTAGAAAGACGGCCTCATCTTCAACGGGATCGCGTAGGTGCGCATGGCCGGTTGATGAAAGATTGTTTTTCTCCGGACGCGACTTTTGATTCGGAACAATTTCGGCGCCGTTTTCGAATGAGTCGCCAACTATTTTTACGAGTAGTTGGTGATTTAGAAAGTGTTTATGCATTCTTCCAACAACGGGCGGACGCGAGAGGTAAACCGGGATATTCAACAATGCAAAAATGCACGGTGGCAATTCGTCAACTAGCGTACGGAACTACGAGCGACGCCATGGAAGAGTACTTACAGATGTCGGCGATAGTGGCTCGTGAAGCGCTTTACACATTTTGCGAATGTGAGTATTAATATTCTAATTATTTATTTCAAAACCGTAACATTTTAAGCATGAATTTCATAAAATTTGTTAAACTTAGGTATTCCACAACTATATCATAAAAAATATTTGAGGAAGCCGACTCAAAGCGACGTACAAAAAATATACGAGGTGCATCATCAAAGACACGGTTTTCCCGGGATGCTTGGTAGCCTCGATTGCATGCATTGGGAATGGGAAGCCTGTCCTGTTGCTTGGCAAGGTCAATATCATCGGGGTGATCATGATGGCCCAACAGTTATTCTTGAGGCGGCTGCATCATTTGATCTTTGGATATGGCATGCGTTTTTTGGGACGCCCGGTGCAAACAACGATATAGCTGTGATTAATGCGTCCCCTATTTTTGACCGCCTCACATACGGAGTCTCGCCCGACATCTCATTTTCCACGAACGATGTCAACTACGAATACGGATATATCTAGTCGACGGTATTTATCCGGAGTGGGCTACATTGGTTCTTAGCTTTACGTGCCCGATTGACGAAAAACGTCAGTATTTCAAGAAAAAACATGAGTCGGCAAGAAAAGACATCGAAAGGGCATTCGGCGTATTAAAGAAACGTTGGTCTATCGTTGGAAAACCGGCTCGTTTTATACAAATGGATAAGTTAAGAAACATAATGTACACTTGCATTATCTTGCATAATATGATATTGGAGGACTCGGGTAGAGCAGTTTGCCAAGACGAGTACAACGACGAGCCAGAGCCGATCTGTACACTAAACGAAGATGAGAAACTTGCTAATCTATTAAAACACGAAAAAGGGAAACGAATTTCAGCCTCTAATCGGATTTGGTTAAAATCTTTGGAGTAATAAGCAAGATGACGGCGACTAAAAATAGCTTTAGTTTTTTATATGTTTTTTTATTCAATTTATTTTGTATTTTAGTATTATTGTATTTTTTTTATTATTGTATTATATATTATTGTATTGGTTTTTTTGTTTAACAAAAATAGAAAAATGTTGGGCTTCGAAGCCCCCTCACCATAGATGGGCATTATGCCCTGGGGCTTCGATGCCCCCAGTGTCCACGTGGCCAGGGGCGGATCTACCTTGAAGGTTAAGGGTGCACGAGAACCCCCTAGTTTCGAAATAGTAATGTAATGCTATATATAAATTCTGGAGTGCACCCTTTTATAAATTTGAAGTGCGCCCTCTAAACAAATTAAAAAGGTGGTGGAGTGGCTAAGTTATTGGTTGTTAACATTGAAGTCTCGAGTTCAATTCTTGTTAGTGACGATTCATTTTGATTTTCTATTATGTTACTTAGGAGTGGGTATACGTCCAGCGTAATGCTTTTCTTTTCTTAACTTTTATCTCATTTTCATGATAAAATTTATTTTTTTTTAATTTTTTATAGATAGTTATTTATTTAATAAGTTAATATTAATACTTTCTGAAGTTTTGTTTTCTAGTTTGATTACAATCATTAGGTCATTTATTAGTTTAAATTTTATATATGTTATTTTATTTCTAGTCTATGGTTAATTTTATTTTGTGTTTTATATAGTGATTACGTTTATTTAAAATTAAGAAACCTATTTTATTTCATAAGGTTTTTTATTGATTGTTTTAATTTTACTTATTTGTGTTTCTAAGATTTAAGACCATTACTTCATCACTTGAACATTTAAGAGACGAGGAGGGTCCCGACCCCCTATTTTTTTTTTAGAAGTATAAATATAGCTCGTTTACTTTGAATAATGCTATGTTTTAATGTTTTCGGCTCTTAATTTAAATGTTCAAGTCCGCCTTCTATTGTATTGTATTTTATTATGTGATAAACTTTACCCTAATCGAACCGACCCGAACCGTCTAACCGGTCCGATTCTATGAAATTGAAACATCCAAAAAATAGTGTACCCCCTTAAAAAAATTTATGGATCCGCCACTGCACGTGGCGTTGACGTGGCACTGTGGAGGGGCTTCGAAACCCCCCACCATAGCACACAGCCTAACAAGTAGAGGTGCACAAATCGGTTTTTTTGAAAAAACCGGTTCGGTTATTAACCGGACCGGTTTTTTTTATCCAGAAAAAAACCGGTTCGGTTAATAACCGGACCGGTTATTAACCGGTTTTTATCAATGAAAACTCAAACCGGCCAAACCGGTTTGGACCGGTTTAGAAACCGGTTAGAACCGGTTATTAAACCGGTTTTTTTATAACCGGTTTTTAATAACCGGTCTAACCGGTTAACCGGTTTTTTTTTTTTTTTTTTTTTTTTTTTTTTTTTTTTTTTTGCTTTAGGGTTTAGGGTTTAGGGTTTCGTTGTTAGCATTCTTTGCTTGGAAGATTAAAAACACATAACTTTCATTTATAGCTTTTACATTAAAAATACAAACATTAAATCGTTATCGCATATTCGTAACTCAAAAATACAAACATTAAAGAATGCTTAGACACGATTACATTAACAAGTTGATGTTTGTTACTCATTTTCTTCGCTACCCGATCCCGAGCTATTCCTTAGGTAATCGTCGTACGCGGCTTCTTCATCGGTCATTGGTTGAGTGTGTCCTTGATTGACCTCGTCTTCATACAAGGCCGCCTCATACTCCATTTCCCCCTCGAGTGAGCGTTGATGTTGTGCCCTATCTAAAGAGTCCAAGTAATCCTTGTAGCAAATCGACATCTCTACAGCTGGTGGAGTGAGTCGAGTCCTCCTAATCGATATAACCCTGCCAGAAACAGAAAAAGCAGACTCCGAAGCTACCGTGGAAGCTTGGACCGTTAGTAAATCTTTGGCCATGGCGGCGAGGATCGGAAACTCATCCTCCTTACCTCTCCACCAAGCCAGCAAATCAAGACTTCTAAATTCATCCGGAGTCATGTGTTTCACAAAGTTGGTACCACCATACCTTCCAAGTTCACTGCTTGGGGTGTTTACCCTTTGACGTTTACCGGCGTCTTCCCAAATCATGTAGTACATCCCCATTTCAAGGTCGGTTTGGGATTGGGATTGGGCAACAGCTCTTAACGAGTCATGAATTTGGGAAGACGACCCGTGTTTTGTAAGGTAAACATCATACATGTTTGCCAAGGTGGTGTTGAAAGCATTCTTTAAAGTTTGGTTATAATGGGGGTTTTGATCGTCGTTTAACTCTAGCTCATCACAAATTTTTTCTATTAAAGCTTCAACACCACCAACATTGATGCAAGGGTTTAACGCAGCCGCACAGGTCAAAACAGCGGGTAGTTGTTGAAAATATTTTCTAAATTTTTCTTTCATTTTTGCACCCATATCAAAATAAGGTGCACCCCTACAATGAATTTCAGTCAACTTTGTGCACATGACAGCAATTTTTGGTAAAGCAATGGGGCTTGTTGGATAGTAAACCCCGGATAAACTAGTTGTGCAAGATTTAAAAATTTGAAGAACCTCCGTAACGATCTCAATCAATAACCAGTTTCTAGGATCGTACGGTGCACATTTACCCCTATTTGACAAAATTTGATGAAACGCAATTAACGATTGTTTTTGTTGGATGGCTTTCTCAAACATTTCACAAGTCGAGTTCCATCTTGTTGGACAATCCCAATTAGGCCCCAACCATTGACAGTTAGCTTCTTCACAAAATTTTTTGTATCTTGAAAATGTTGAATTGTTGCTAAAAACATCTCGTAACATTCTTTTAAAATTGTTTCTTTGCGTTTCGATCACGTTTAACCCATCTTGCACGGCCAAGTTGATAATATGTGCAATGCATCGGCTATGAAAAAACGCTCCATCACAGATAGGTTTATACTTTAATTTTAAATGGCCAACCGCGGCCGTATTGTTGGACGCGTTATCAAACGATATTGAAAAGATTTTATCTTCAATCTTGTATTGTCGAATGACTTTATCCAAGAGTTTAAAAATATTTCTACCCGTGTGCGGGTAATCAAACAATTGAAACGCAACGGTTCGTTTCATCATTTGCCACGACCGGGGGTCAACCCAATGAGCCGTCACACAAATGTATGAGTCGGGCGAACCATTAGGTACCGACCACACATCCGTTGTTAAGTTCACACCAGTTTGTAAGTTTGAAAAGTATGAAATTAGTTCGGATTTAGCGTTTTTCCATGCTTTAAGACAATCTCTTCTAAGGGTCGAACGACTTACGTGTTGGTAGCGTGGTTGAACATACTTTTGCATCATCTCCGTGAATTGAGGGTTGTCGAAGTGGTTGAAAGGAAGTGATTGTTGAATCACAAAGTTGCCAAACTGTTGACGTACCGCTTCAAGGTCGTACGTAAACACCGTTCCTTGATTCGTCATCTCCGGCTGCGAACTACTTCCGGATTCGTCCTTCAAGACCTTGCAAGAGGGCTTTTCTACATGAGCTCTTAAACTGGAGTTTGCTTCTTTGTTATAAAACTTCAAACAATGTTTGCATCTAGCTTTTTGGGTTCCGTTAGACATTTCGCATAGGTCGAAATGTTGCCAAATATCTTGGTTTCGTTTCGTGGGGATGACCCGAACGACGGTTTCTCCCGTGTTCGAGGCACCCATGTTGACCGATGAAGCAGCACTTTGGGAGGCCATGATAATCGACTACGAATTAAGAGTGGTATACTCGAGTATGAAATAAACGACTACGAAAGAAGAGCGTTTGGAGTTGTATAATCGCGTATGAAATAAACGTTTAGAGCGTTTGGAGTTGTATAATCAAGTGTGATCTAACCAATACCCAACCTAAACTATATATAGATGTTTGTGGGGGTAAAATGGTAAAAAAACAAAAAAAAAACGGCTAAAAAACGGTCAAAAAAAAAAAAACGGCTATAAAGCCGTTTGGTAACGTTCGAAAACCGGTTTAACCGGTTAACCGGTTATTAAAAAACCGGTTAACCGGTTTTTTTTATAACGGTAATAAACCGGTTATTTTAAAAACCGGTTAACCGGTTTTTTAATAACCGGTTATTTAAAAAAACCGGTTTTTTTTTATAACCGGTTATAAAACCGGTTTTGGCTCCAAAACGTATAACCGATACGTAAACCGGTTACGTAAACCGGTCAAACCGGTTTTTAAAAAAACCGGTTTTTAAAAAACCGGTTTCCGGTTGAACCGGCCAAACCGGTTCCGTAACCGGTTTTTTTGAACACCTCTACTAACAAGAATGATATGTGTTTAGTTTTTTTCCTTTTAAAGATTTACACGTATGATTTTTTATTTTACCACGTTTGATGTTAAAACATATACCAAGTCAATATAATACTTTTACTTTTAAAAAAACAACTAGATACAAACGTGGGTGATTAACTAAAATAGAACCCACAATCTCCATGCTCGATTGAATGTGAATAGTGATTTTGTGACATTGGTCACAATTCTAGCCTTTTTTTTTCTTAGGTTGACAGATCGATTTCTTATCTTTGATTTCCCTTATGTCAAACTAACAGGTCTAGTACGCATTGTATATTGTTATGTTGCATTAAATACTCTATACTTCTACTCCGGTTGTTGAGTTTGTCTAGGCAATTCAGTGTTTTAAATTGTAATGTTTGGACATCTTGGTCCGGTGTTATCGCGTCCGAACATTGTGGCTAGGGGTTGTCGTCCCAGGATATCATAGTTCGTGTTTCGATATCTGCGTAATCCAGCGTTACTACCAAACCTCAAAGTTCGATGTTACCGTACGCGTAACACCCACAAATTTGAAGACAAACTTCATATCTACCTAAAAGTTCAAGCATCATATTCACAAGAAGGTTCCAGTTTTCACAAAAAGTTTAAACGTCAGTTTTCTTTTTGTTTCATAACATTATATGTGGACTCAAATATACAAATTTTATCTTAGCCTTCAATTTTTCAAATTGATAATCTATTTACACATATATAAATGTTATATATGTGTAACTATACTATTTACATATTTGTAAATCTTTAAAAGTCAATCATTAATTTCTTCAAACTGAGCTTTAAAGATTTACAAATGTGATCGACTTAAAGATTTACAAATATGTGTAACTATACTATTTACATATATCTTAATCTTCATACTCATCTTTTACATATATTTGTTACTATTCGAGCACGTCAATGCTCTTGGTTGTAAGATTCAAGAACAGGGATATTGCGGTTTTGTGATTGTTGAATCTCAAAGCTTACATATAAACTTCCATTTATTGGTGAAGCTTGTTCTTATTCTTTGGTGGTTTTCATTTCCAAGATTAAAACCTTTCATTGCACACTTTTAAGTAGCTTTAAAGTGTTCTTGACATTGGTAAAGCTAAAACTAAATAAAGCTTGCAGGTGTGGATTTGTTTTGTTAGGATCGGTTTGCAAACACACACACAAACAAACTATAGAAAAGTAAAGAACACGCGAAATTTACGTGGTTTGGTCTAAACTGGCATACGTCCACGGGCTACAACCAGGGTATTTTGTTATTGCTACTTACAAGTACAAAATATGTATGTATATGGATACATTAGGTTTACTAACTTATTCAACAAGAAACAAAAATGGGCCCTAATAAAGAGATATAGGGTAGCCCAAAACCTCCCATGGCTTCTATCTTCATTAAAACCAAAACATTAGTGCGAACCCAAGCCTTCTCAAACCCAACATGTTTTGAAGAATAACACATTTGAGTTCTTACAGCTTCATCAAAGGACAACCACTTCTCATAAAAGATTGTAATGTTCTAAACAGCCTATTGATATTATTTTATTAGTTGCATCTTCATACATATATATTAATCTTGGTGGGATTTGTTTTATTAATCATCTTGACCATTTTATGAAATGGATGGCTATCGCTACTCAACAAAGGTTGTAATTTCAAAACACCTTTGATTTCTTATTTTACTTGCAAATGGATCATTGGTGGGATGTATATTTATAATGTTGTATATGTCTTTGCTTTCGTTGACTAAAAATTAAAAAGACCATATACAATGAATGTTGGCATCATTAGTTTCACTATTTATTTACTGCGGGATGACTCCATTGGTTTTTAGGTGATTTGTGTTGTAAATGGAACTTGTCCTGATTGGATTCTATCTTTGAGTGCCTTCAAATACCTCTGAAGGCCTATTAGGTGACCTCTGAGTTGGTCTTAATAGACAGACTTGGTATCTGGTCAAAAGTAGTTATGTTTTTCTCAATACTTTTATTCTATCGTGATGGTGTAAAATATAATTTCCAACACATCAATCTATGTACTAATAAAGTATACTGAAACAATCAATGGAGATTGAAGAAAAAAAATTCACAAGTTTAGATTCGAATATGAAGATTATTAAGAATCAAAATGATTGAAATTAAGAGCTGATGATTTAGTCGAAGACCACCAATTCCTTTTCTCTAGAAAATTATGTCACTTCATACAACATATGCGACATATATGTCACAACATAGATCATAATTAAACTATGATATATGTGATAGTTCGCTTAAAGTTTGTGCATGATCAAGTGAGAGCCAAACTGAGGTTGTAAAGTAGGCATTGCGAGTATGATGGAGATAGCTCAAAAGAAAAGTGTTGCAAAATCATTGAAAGAGCTATTTTCGCTTCTAGTATAGCGAAATTCTGGCCAATACATATGCGCGGCCCCCCACCAAACGGAAGGTATGCAGCTTGTCCTTTAGTAACCTTTGAAACACCGTCAGAAAATCGTTCAGACTTAAAGTCGTTCACATCTTCACCCCACATATCTTTTTCATGATGCAAAATCAATGCATTTATTTGGATAAGGGTCCCCGTGGGTAAGGTTACGTTACCTAATTTGGTTTCATCATGTATTAGTCGTCTCAGTAACACGGCCGGTGGATACAGTCTTAGAACCTCATTAAATATAACGTTCATCTGCATATAAAAGAAATTAGAACAATTGAACGTATTTTAAAAATAGTCATCAATCACATGTTTTAATAGTATAGTAGGTAAACTTACAACTTTTAGATGACTCAAGCCATCAATATCTGGTCTTTTATCTCCAAAGACATGTAAAACTTCTTCTCTAGCACGTGTTTGCCATTCTAAGTGTTCACCTAATAAAATCATAGTCCAAACAAGCATATTTCCTGTGGTCTCCTACCCAGCAAAGTAGAAAAGTTTGCATTCTTCAATTACATCTTCAGTGCTTAATCCGTAAATGTTATTTCCATGTTGTTTAATTTCTTTGTCATTGGAATCCAAAAGTATTCCCAAAAGGTCATCATGGCTAGCTTCCCCGGCTTTCATCGCAACAATTCATTTATTGATTATACTTTTTATTGAACTCCTCACTTGTTGGTCAATCTCTTTCATCCTTTTATTGTTTCTTGTCGGCAAAAATCTATTCGATCTTATTTATTAGCACAAGATTCTTCTGATGTTACCAATTTAATCGTCTAATAAAGTTTGGAAACTCACTTACCTTGAACCTGGAATGTAAACTGAATTTGCAGCCTTCATAACGAACGTTGCTTGTTCCCTTTGAAGCTCAAATATCTTTCTTCCTTCCTCAAAACTACTACCGAACGCTGTACGTGAGATTACATCGCTTGAAAAAGTTTGAAGATAAGGCCATACATCCACTTCACATGAGCTTTCTTGGGTTAAAAGTTTCTCCCATTTGTCGATCATCTCAACACAACTCACGTAAAAGGATGGTATCATGTGCTGCAAAAACAATTATAGACATTTTCTTAATAACTTTTAGGGATAATAGATCGGCAAGATTGGAAATAAATAATCTCACCTTTTGTGTATTGGCCGATAATTATCTCATCTTTAAAAATCTCTGTCAACGGTCCAACCTTTCTAACTATTTTTCTCTCAGTGGACTTCCGTTAAAAACACTTAACGTCGTTCATTTTTTTCCTGAATTTCAAACTGTTGTTTTAGGGCTTTTAATCGGAAGAAAGATATAAGTCGACTAATGTAAAAGTTATCTCAAAACGGTAATTCAAATAGCTTAATTTTTGTTAATTGGAAATTCAAACACCGAATTGAAACAATGTTTCGTCATTTGAATTTCCGTTTCAAGATAAGTTTTATATTAGTCGACTCGTATCCTTCTTTTGACTAAAAGCCCTAAAACATTGGTTTAAAGTTCAGAAAAAAAAACTTAACGTCGTTAAGTGTTTTTTTAACGGATGTCTATTGAGACAAAAATAGTTGAAAGGTTGGACAGTTGGCAAGGACTTTTATAGATGGAATTATTATCAGCCCATACACAAAAGGTGATATTACTTATTTCCAATGCCTAATAAATTAAGGTATGTTAACTAGTAACAAACAAGAAAAATGAATAACATGAAACCTTGAGCTTCTCCGTATGGAATGCAGGGTTGATGATTTTTCTATGTTTAACCCATTGATCACCCTCAGCATCTACTAAACCTTTAGCTAGCAACTTTGTTAATGGATTACCTCCTCTTGGCTTTTGGTAACTATTATAATTAGCCAACACTTCTGGTATCATAGTAGGTTCAGATAAATGTACCACAGGTTTTGTTCCCATCCATGTAAAACAATTGTTACCTATATAATCAAATACAAAAGGCCTAAAATTATAATAATAACATTTATTACAGTGTTAATTTTTTTTTAAAGTTATTGTTACACTGGGTCATGAGTTTCTCAACTCAAGTGGGCTTTCAAATTATCCGTTCTATATATAGGAGTAGGTTCATTTCTTAAGTGTTATTGATTGCAAAATGTGCGATAAATAAACATTGGTTTGAAGTTCAGAAAAAAAACTTAACGTCGTTAAGTGTTTTTTAACAGAGGTCCATTGAGATAAAAATAGTTGAAAGGTTGGACTGTTGACAAGGAGTTTTCTGTTGGCAGGGATTTTTAAAGGTGGAACTATTATTAGCCCATACACAAAAGGTGATATTATTTATTTCCAATGCCTAATAAATTAAGGTATGTTAATCTAGTAACAAACAAGAAAAATGAATAGCATGAAACCTTGAGCTTCTCCGTATGGAATGCAAGATTGATGATTTTTCTATGTTTAACCCATTGATCACCCACAAAATCTACTAAACCTTTAGCGAGCAACTTTGTTAATGGATTACCTCCTCTTGGCTTTTGATATCTACTATAATTAGCCAACACCTCTCGTATCATAGTAGGTTCAGATACATGTACCACAGGTTTTGTTCCCATCCATGTAAAGCAATTGTTACCTATATAATCATATACAAAAGGCCTAAACTTATAATAACATTTATTACATAGTGTTAATTTAAAAAAAAAAAGTTACTATTACATTAGGTCATGAGTGTCTCAACTCAAGTGGGCTTTCAAATTATCCGTTCTATACATAGGATTAGGCTCATTTCCTAAGTGTTTTTTATTGTAAAAAGTGCGATAAATAAACCAACCAATCATAAATTTTCATTTGTGATATGATTTATTTTAATCATAGAGGTAGTTTAATACAAATGATTTTTCTTATGTTTCGTAACTAATTATCTATGAATATAGTTACATACTAATTGTTTTTATATATTTTCTTATTATAATTTATATTTTTCCTTATTATAAGTTATAATTTTTGTTCCCTAATTCCAGTTTATTAAAAAATTATGAATTCTAACATTTTTTTATTACTTTTTTTTCTTATTTTAACAAACAACCCTATATTTTTTAATTCTGAACCATTTTTATATTATAATTTATACGTAATTCAAATTCCCATAATCAATATCTTCCCTTGTCAATAAATAAATAGATCTACATTTTTTATTTTATTTTTTATATCAAGATTTTTATATAAATAAAACCAACAGCGAGTTAAACAAATTAAAGCTATCATTATCCCTTTAAATAAAGCGAATTTAGCATTTGTGTATTGAAAAAAACAAGGCTTCATCGAAACAAAATAATATTTACGACAAAAACACACTGCCATTTCATCTCAGCTTAATTTAGACATGCATTGTGCAAGTGAATATTAGTTATATGCTAGTGAAATGAAAAGAACTAATAATCCCTGCGTGGTGAAATAAGATTTACGTGTAGGTCATATATAGGATGCCATATGCACGTTACACTAATGTAGAATGTTATACTAATGTAGGATGTCATGTTCGTCATGTAGATGATTAAGATCTATGCTTAGGTTATATGTAGGATGTTAAGTTCTTTTTGTATGTTATAATGTTATTTATGTATGTTACTATTTTCTATGTGTTTATTTGATGTGTAGGATGTATTAATTTATGTGTAGGTTATATTATTCTATGTGTAGATTTGATGTATAGGTTGTAACACATTTTTTTTGTAATGGATGTATTAATTCAAGTGTAGGATGTACCAATTTATGTGTAAGATACGTTAGTTTATGTATAGAATACAATGTCAAAATTCTACATGTTTGATATGTAAGAGAGAACGTTTTATGATTTCGGAGCACAACAAATTTGAAAGTTTATGTTTTACTCATTAATGAGAGGGCCGTCCCCAAGAGCTCAATGGTCTTTGTTGGCCTTGCACGAATTATAAATATGGGCTTCAAAATATATTAAAAGAAATAAAAAGCTCATATAATATATAAAATATATTCAAAGGAACTAAAAAATTATGTGTCTTGCACAATTGACTAGCTCACACATACTCTAAGACGGCCCTAAATTAATGACTACAATATCACATTTAATTAATGTGTATTTTAGAGTAAAAAATTTTGAAAATGTATGTTGTACTCTTTAATGGCTAGCATATCACATTTAATTAATGTGTAAGATTAATTGATTAAATGTGATATCCTGATGTTCAAAAAAAAATAAAAAAATTAAATGTGATATCCTAGTCATTAAATACACACATCCTATATATTAATTAAATATCCCACTCATTAAATATACTTTCAAACTCATTAAATATAGAGAAAATTTCTAAAATAGCCTCTTTTAGAGAGAGTTTTCTTAAAATAGCCATTTTTTCTTTAAAATTTTTTAAGATTTGGACTTTCCATATGCATTGGGAAAAGATAATAATATAGGGGTAGCAGACCAAATTTCTAAAGAATGTTAGGGAGGAGACCAGATTTGGAAAAATAATAAAGGGAAAGTTCAAATTTTTTTGAAATCTTGGAGTAAAAGTTCAGATTTTTACTAAACTTTTTTTCTCAAAAAACCGTCTTAAGAGATTGTTTTTTTTATGTTTCCTACCTTTCCCGTCCACATTTTCAAATTCTAGGAAAAAGAGATTTTGAAATATCGTCTTGAGAGACGAGATTCTTCCACCACCACCACCCACCGTTCGCCACCACCACCATCCACCCCCACCACCCACCCACCGTTCGCCACTACCATCGATCACCACCCACCACCATCGTCCGCCACCACTATCCATCACCACCACCCACCATCCTCCACCACCACCGTCTACCACCTGATGGTAAAGATGAAAATGAAGATGAGAAGGTGAAGATGAAGATGAGAAAGATGAAGAAGAAGAAGAAGATGATGATGATGATGATGACGATGATGACGACAACGACGATGACGACGGCGGCGGCGGAGGCGTGGGTGGTGGTGGTGGTGGAGGACGGTGGGTGGTGGTGGTGGATGGTGGCGGTGGTGGTGGTGGTAGAAGGCGAACGGTGGGTGGTGGTGGTGGTGGTAGAATCTCGTCTCTCAAGACGAGATTTGAAAATCTCTCTTTCCTAGAATTTGAAAATATGGACGGGAAATGTAGGAAACATTGAAAAACAGTCTCTCAAGACGGTTTTTTGAGAAAAAAAGTATAGTAAAAATCTGAACTTTTACTCCAAAATTTCAAAAAAAATTGGACTTTCCCTTCATTATTTTCCCAAATCTGGTCTCCTCCCTAACTTTCTTTAGAACAATGAGCACTACACAGGGGTTTTGTTTGGTTTGGTTTCATTCCTTGATAGCCCAATTAGTCTCACAACTGGGCCTTGCGTTAGCTGAGGCCGACCAATTTGGCCCAAAACCGATTACCGGTTAATCTTTTGTGAACCTAATTAAACAGAATCATTCATCTAACTAATGTATTAAAGCAACACAATTTTGTCCACATGTCCTTCACCTAGGTTGTCCACATAGGCTTCCATGTCATCAACCTTCTATAAATCTAATTTCCACATATTCACAATAAAATTTTAATCAATGATATTGACTTTTATATTTTTGTAACTTATTAATGTAATTATGCTATTAATTATTCGAATTAAAATAAATTTTATTAAATTTACTAGGTTTAATTTGTTCATCGTTTCTTCTTTAAAAGCCACATGCTTCGTTCAAAAATCATAACGCTCGCCATTGTTTGTAACCAGATATTTTGAATGTTAAACACAAATATTAATTATATTACTTTATAATATAATATATATTTATATAAACTTTGTGTATTGTTTATTTAAGTATTTGTATGAGTTGTATCAATCTTTTTATCAAACTCTATTCTTCTTAAAAATATAAATCCCTATATCAAATTAATATTAGTACTAAATGATTTATGTTTTTAGTAACAATCGTGTGTTATTAGTAAGAAAAGTTAATTAAATAAATTTTAACTATTATATACAAGGAAAGTTTTTAGAGATTTATGTCGCACTTTGTAGATTAAAATTAAAGACGGAGTCAATCTTCTAATATTCAATTAAGAGGGTAACTACAAATGCTGGATAAGAAGAAATTTTTTGAGATTAATGAAAATTTACCATCTAATTTTCTTTTTTTTATTTTATGAAAATTTTATTGTATTCAATGTTGTAATACATCTTTATATTCATTCATCTAATACCAAATTAATATAAGTATTTCACATTGTTTTGATCTTTTGTTAATATAGTTTACACAATCCGTGTATACACAGGTATTTAACTTAGTCTAACTAATATATTAAAGCAACACAATTTTGTCCACATGTCATTCACCTAGGTTGTCCGTATAGGCTTCCATGTCATCAACCTTCCATAAATCTAATTTCCACATATTCACAATAATATTTTAATCAATGATATTGACTTTTATATTTTTGTAACTTATTATTGTAATTATGATATTAATTATTCTAATTATTGTTAGAATTAAAAAACTTATTAAATTTGCTAGGTTTAAACTGTTCATCGTTTCTTCTTTAAAGGCACATGCTTCGTTTAAAAATCATAACACTTCCCATCGTTTGTAACCAGATTCTTTGCCTCATCTATAACCTATGCAGTCGATATTGCCGATATATCACCGATATATCAGTGATATATTGGTTATCGGTCCTTGGCGATATATAAGTCAGAATATCAGTTCAGAATATCGGTACCGATAATATCAACAATATTGACCGATAGTTGACTAATATTTGACCGAAATACCACTGATATTCCCGATATGAGTGTTTTAAGCCTTAATTATCAATTTTAGTGTTCAATGTTATTGTTTTAAGTCTTAATCAATTCTTACTTGCTATGATTATTAGTGTTTCGCAATTTGCAAAAGATTAATTTGTTAATGATAGGAGACTATATTGAATTATTAGTGTTAAATTGCTATATATATGAATTTTACATGATATTAAAATTACCGATATCCTACTAATATCTCACTGCGATAACCGATATCTCAGATATCGGTCCTTCACCGATATCCGATATTTTTCTGCATTAACTGCTTAGTCTATAACCGGTTCTTCATGATTTGTCGGTTTCATAATCCAAATAACATCAAATATGTTCATCGTTTGCAATTATCATGTATGATTTATATTTTAGTGTTTAATCGATTTTTGTGAAGAACAACATCAAATTGATTCACTGTTATTGGATTTAGGGTGTAATAGCATGATTTTTTATACTAAAGGTTAATAGATTTGATATTTAATTTATTCCTATTAATCGATTTATGTTTTAATCTATTTAGGGTTTAAATGTATGATTTTTTTTTTAAATTATCGGTTAATCGATATGATGTTTAATATGCTTGTTACTTGAAATAATGTTTATATATTGTGATTTTTTGTTTCTAATACGCCTTTTTTCCAAGTTTCACTAATATTAATTTATTATTATGACATATAAATTTAAAATTTGAAAATCTTATAATATATGGATAGGAACCTAACTGTTATAATAATTAAAATATCCAACTTATATATTAAAGCAATACATGTTTCACATGGCTTTCAAATAGGCCATCCACATGGGATGCCAACTAATCAATTTTCATTTATAAGTATTCCACCTAATTAAGTAATTTTTTAATTACCATTCATTCAATTTAATTATTTTTTATGTTAAATGATATAACCATTAATGTATTTATTACTATTTAATATTAATTAATTACTTCAATTAAACCAATTATTACTTTCTTAAAATTATATTATTAACAATTTCTAATAACAAATTAAGTTATTACCTCGGAAAGAATGGCTGGTTTCAACAGATTGATTAATTGGTTTAACTTTTTTTACAAAGATATTACAGATTTACGGGTCAAAAGTAGTGTCTGGTACAAGTCGACTATATAAAAGTTTATATATAGAATAAAAGATAAATTTATTGTTCATTTTATCTTAGTTTTTATGTTAATTTAAAAAAAACGGATTATGCTCATATTTAGTTCTGGTCAATAGTTTTTTAATAAAATTAATTCGGCTCGAAACAGGTTATGAACGGAAAGTGTTCGGTTCGAAACAGGTTATTTTAAAAGAATATCAAATTGGTTAGGTCAAAACATGCGTATCAAAAAGGGGTTATGATTCAAATAAACTCAGGTCGAATCGTATTGTTTTAAATCATAGTATTTTCTAACTTAAAAATAAGATTCATTGTCTATGTATTCTTAGTTTTATATTAATTTAAACATGCGGATCGGGTTTGTGTTTGGTTCAAAACAAGTTTAGATCAATGTGTTTTTAGAGTCAAAATAAGTTCGGGTCAAAACAAGTTATTTTAAAAGAGTATCAAATTAGTTCAGGTCAAAGCGGGCAGGTAAAAAAGATTTATGATCATAATGAGTTTGAGTCGAAACGGGTTATTTTAAATGCTATTATTATCTAACTTAAAAGTCAAATTCATTATTCATGCATTTTAGTTTTATTATGTTAATTTGAACGAGCGGTTCTAGTTCATATATGGTTCAAAATAGTTTGTTGAAACAACGAGTATTTTCAAACCCGATGGAAACGTTTTCCATTGAATTATTTCCTTTATGAACAATTTATGTTTAAATCATTCGTCACTATTATAATTAGTGTAATATATAATTTAATTTATAAGAAATTGTTACACCTTACTAAATTATTTGGCATTATGAATTTTTTTAAATAATTATAATTGTTTTATATGTTTGATTTCACTTATAACTTGTATCAAATATGTAAATATTTTTTTATTGACATTATATCATTTTTCAACCCGTGTAATACACGGGTTATTAACCTAGTATTTCATATAGTTTTTTCTAGCTTTTATTCATCTATTTAAGGTATTTTTATATCTTCCTTTCATATATTTTAATATGCATTCATATTATGTATTTTTAAATAAAATTTTAGCACAAATTGATTTGGGTTACTAATTAAAATTAACCAAACCGGGTCGAAACCAAATAAACCGAACTGATTGATTAATTTAGTTAAGGATAATAACTGGACCTTACACGCCCTAACAAGAATTACTTTATTTTTGATGTCAAGATTTTTATATAAATAAAACCAACAGCGAGTTAAACAAGTTAAAGCTATCATTATCCCTTTATATAAAGCGAATTTACCATTTGTGTATTAAAAAAACAAGGGTTCATCGAAACAAAATAATATTTACAACAAAAAACACATTGTCATTTCATCTCAGTTTTAGACTTACATTGGGTAAGTGAATATTAGTTATATGTTAGTGAAATGAAATGAGCTAACAATCCGTGCATGGTGAAATAAGATTTACGTGTCGGTCATATGTAGAATGCCATGTGCACGTTACGCTAATGTAGAATGTTGTACTAATGTGGGATGTTATGCTCGTCATGTAGATTATTAAGATCTATGATTAGGTCATATGTAGGATGTTAAGTTCTTTTTATAGGTTATTATTTATAAGTTATTATGTTATATATGTATGTTACTATTTTCTATGTGTCTATTTGATGTGTAGGATGTATTAATTTGTGTAGGTTATAGTATTCTATGTGTAGATTTGATGTGTAGGTTGTAACACATTTTTTTGTAATAGATGCATTAATTCAAGTGTAGGATGTACCAATTTATGTGTAAGATACATTAGTTTATGTATAGAATACAATGTTAAAATTCTACATGTTTGATGAGGCAACGTTTTATGATTTCAGAGTACAATAAATTTGAAAGTGTATGTTTTACTCTTTAATGATTACAATATCACATTTAAGTAATGTGTATTTTAGAGTACAAAAAATTTGAAAATGTATGTTGTACTCTTTTAATGGTTAGCGTATCACATTTAATTAATGTCTAAGATTAATTAATTAAATGTGATATCCTGATGTTAAAAAAAAAAAGAAAAATTGAAAATAAATAATTCCAATTTTGTATTCGCTGATAATAATCTTAACTTTAAAAATCACTACAAGCGGTCCCAACTTTCAACTATTTTTGTCTTAATGGCATCCGTTAAAAAACACTTAGCGTCGTTAAGTTTTTTTCCGAGTTTCAAACCGTTGTTTTAGGGCTTTTGATCGGAAGAACGATACGATTCGACTAATGTAAAACTTATCATGAAACGGTGATTCAAATGACTTGGTTTTTGTTAATTGGAAATTCAAGCACCCAAATTGAAACATTGTTTCGTCGCTTGGATCACCGTTTCATGAAAAAGGTTTCCACAGTCGAGTCGAGTCGTTCTTCCGATCAAAATCCCTAAAACATCGGTTTGAAACTCAGAAAAATACTTAACAGTGTTAAATGTTTTTTTAACGGAGGTTCATCGAGACAAAAATAATTGAAAGTTGGGACCACTGACAGTGATTTTAAAGTTTGGATTATTATCGACCAATACACAAAAGTTAGGACTGTTTATTTCTAATTTACCAAAAAAAAATTAAATGTGATATCCTAGTCATTAAATACCGCATCCTACATATTAATTAAATATCCCAGTCATTATACTATATAACAAATAAGAAGTTTGGTGCCGCAAGTTTCCTATTGGGTCAGTTGGTGGCACCAAACTGGTTCGTAAATTTTGTTTAGTTCAGTCATCATAAAGAACGTAATGGAAACCGACCGAACGCCAATTTTTTTTAGTTTCGGGATCATAACAAACATGATGGACACCGACCGAATTCCCGTAGTCTTGCCGCCCGGGATCGACAACTGTCGATTTTACCAACGTTCGAGATTTACCGGCCGACGCCACCACATTGATCCACCACTCCCCCTCAATTTTTATAAGTTTTTTGTTTTATTTTGGTGTTAATTCCGGTACAATAACGCACGCCACTGAAACCGATTGAATCCGCGTCGACTTATCAGCTTAACGCTTGGTTTTTACCAACCTGCCTGGCGCAACGCACCGGGTAAAAAAACTAGTTAAATATACTTTCAAACTTTTATATGGTTCATAAAAGAGAAGTGTTTAATGATTTTTTAAGGAAATGCTGGTTTTAGATAATCTCTGTTATACCTTATTGGCAAATAACAGTTTTAACTTCGCTTTTAGCTTGTGACGGTTCCTACTACAGATGTATTTTTACCAACGGTCCGCGACTAACGGAGTTAACCATCCGTTAATCTATGCTTACATGGCACGCCTAGTTATCAATAAATATATGTATCTGTGCGGCAGCATTACATGGCAATAATCGTCTGTTTCTTTTAAAAAAAAATAGTTTTAAATCATCTCAACTATGCGAGGTTAGCAAATAACAGCCCCAACTAAAGGTGTATTTTTTTTCCAACGGCCTGCTAGGCGTGCCACGTAAACAGCAAACTAATTACAGAGTTAACCATCCATTAGTCGCGTACTGTTGGAAAAAAAATACACCTTTAGTTAGGACCATCACAAAGCAAGTGTGAAGTTAGGACTGCTATTTGTCAATAAGACATAATTAAGATTATTTAAAACCAAGTATAAAGTTATGACTACTATTTACCAATAAGACATAATTAAGATTATTTAAAATCAATTTTCCTTTTTTAGTTACAACTTAATGGCTGTGGCAACTTATAAAGACAATTAATTTGGCATGCACAAAAGACAGTACTAAAGAAAGAGTTTCACTTGAGTTTTTCATTTTCTGTTAATTAATTTATTTTCTACCACAGTTACGTGTAGCTCTCAAACTTTATATAAAACTAGTATCTAGACCCGCCGCGTTGCGGCGGGCGTTTTAAGTTGGGAAAAAAAGGAACACGTGTCTCTGAACGTGTCTAAAAAGTTGAGTCTCCGAACGTTTCTAAAAAGTTGAATGTATAGTAAATTATCAAGACAGTAAATGGTCATTTAGACCGCCTCTCAGATCAAGGTCATCTCGTCATCATCGAGTTAAATATCATTTTCCAAATGAGATAGTTGTCCAGATGAAGTCGGGCTCATTATCTTAGGTTCTAACATAAAAAAAATGTTAGGGTTTACACCTGTCAACCTCAGACAAACAAATGAACTCGTACAAAAAATAGGAAGATCTCATATAAGTCTGCTCGTCATCATTGACTCACCCTACCAGCTTTCAAATTATATTGTGGCTCAGATGAGGGCTAGTCATCATCATGGCCTTCAAATTATATTGTGGCTGTTAGCTGGAAGCTGGTAGCTGGTAGCTGGTAGCTGTTAGCTGTAGCTTTTTAGATATATTTATGTATTTTGCAGAGTAGCTGGGACTTTTAACAAAACTAATTGGGTGCCAACGCGGTGCGGCGGAGCGCGCGCACAACTTGACATCAACCGCATAATCAGTGTCGGTACGTGATTCACTTGATATTAGTGCACGCATAACCCGCATGCAGAGGTGTACTTCGTGCAAAGGCAGTAAGCGTGTAATCGATGGCGAAAATCAAGAAACAAAGCTAAAATAAACAGTAATTTCAAATAGATAATTTTTTAAACCAACCTCTTTTGATCTGAAACCCTTTCCAACCCGACACCGTTTTAATCTGAAACATGTTTGACCTGGCCCTTTTAACTCAAAACCGTACTGACACAAACCGAGCTAAATTAACCCTTTTTTATCGACTCGTTCCGACCCTAATTTGGTCTTACACATGACCCGAGCTCGTCTGACTCAACTTGTTACCAATCATAACCGGTAAAGAAGTATAGCAATATCATACTCAAATGAAAGAAAATGAAATGCTCTTTTTTATGATATAATTTGTTTAAAAAAATATTAACGTGTTAAAAAGTTATAGACTTTTAAAGAGCCATGGGGGTAGTTAGTTTTGAATAAGGGTAAAATATGTAACTATAATATAAATTTACAAAAGTTGATGAAAGTTCAAGTACCAAACTTATAAATTTAAATGTAAAAGCTTGTAGCTTTTTATCAAACGCTAGTAGTAGTGGCGTTTAAAAAATGAGCTTTTTCTCATGACAAAAAACTTCAAGCTCCTTCAATCAAACAAGACTTTTAATTGAGTATGAGTTTTTTCTTAAAAGCTTGAAGCCCCCTAAAAGCTTTTAAAAACTCCTTGACAAACATACCCATAATATATGTTGAAAAATTCATTGAGCCAATGTAACGAATGAAGGCCTGTCTCAGATGAGCCTAGCTCGTCATCATCGAGTTACACTTAATACAGATAACAAACCAAAGCATATTGTAGCACTGCGACGGCCCTTTCACTCAGGCGCTGCATGTTGTAGCACTGCGACAGATGTATACAACCAAAAGTCGCCGGTCTACGCCACCACCGCCTAGGGTTCCAAATTGGAACCCGGCAACAGACGGTGGAGAACATCACCGACACACCTTTATCACAGCTACAGACAACCCTCTCCACCGTAGCCACCGCCTAGGGTTACAAAACAGAACCCGGCAACGGCAACAGCGTCAGCCTCACCTAGGGTTTCCAAAGTCGAACCCGGCAAAGCACGAACTGGAGAGAGGCGGTAGAAAATAGAGAGAAATCGGTGATGATGATGATGATGATGATAAAGATGCATGAAGAAAGAGTTATAGAGCCTAATCAAAAGGGGGTTTTACCGATCTATTTGGGTGATGTCTGATTTCCGACATCAAATTAGGAATCCAAATCGGCGAAGATGAAGGCAGATGACGATGATAATGGTGATGCTCTAGTAGAGTTAGGCTTGTAGTGGTGGTATTGAAAAAGCGTGATACACGTATACAAAGAGGTGGATACGTGGAGGAAAGTAAAAGAGGTGGAGCTGAAACAACCATTCAAGCACACCATACAACTTTCTAAGCAGAAAAACCAAGGAACAGTAAATTTGTGAGAGGCCACCGGCCTTCTTATTTAATATATATAATAATACACGTATAGGCCAATGATAATATCGATTAATACTTGAAGAAACACTAATCGACCCCGGGCAGATTACGGATAATCTGGGGGTTAAATAGATGTTTCCCACGAGGGGTTAGACCCGGCAAAGATGGTTCTTCTGATAACCTGCAAAACAGACACCGTGAGCTCGTCACTGAGAAGGGGGGGGGTACCTCCTTGTGACCACCCTCCGACGTGAGAATCAGACTAGATTTCTCTTGAATATAAGTGTATATTAAGAGATTGCTAGAGCAGATATCAGGTATAAGATGTAAGATACAAGATAAGATGAGATGATCATACCATTTGGGGTATTTATAGCCGAAGGTAGGTTTCCAAGAGGGTATAGCCGGTTGAATAGTATTCCTGTTCTACCAACTGTGGCCTACGCACGTGCCATGCTGGTAGTTGGTGGGTAGGCAGCGGCTGACAGTGACCAGGCCTGCTGTGTACTATTCCTTTTCCACCAACTGCAGGCTATGCACGTGGTATGACAGGAGTTGGTGAGTAGGTAGCGGCTAATAGTGACATACAGTACAAGAGCATGCTGCTCGCCATACTGTTGTCAATGGGCTGTCGTATCTCTGGTCAGATCTTTTGCCCATACCTCGTCAGGTACAGTACAAAAGATCTTCCAGTATCGTACGGACTGGCTCATTTGGGCGGGAGTATTCCCCCTCCCGCCTTTGTGCGGGATTGTTCCCGGCTTTGCTCATTCCTTCAGGTGACTACTGAATTATTGAGAGCTAAGTGCCTTGTGCGTGTAGCCTTGCTGCGCGGGTGGCCTTCCCTGATGGCTTGTATCCGCAGCTGCGGGAACAGGCGGAGTACTTCACCATTGGGAGGCATTTCCTGCGGGAACAGCTTGCGTACTGCGCGTAAGGACGTCACGTCTCTGAGCATGGTGGGTCCTGCGGATCCAGTTGGTTTCTGTGCAGACGTCTCTCTTCAAGGTGAGTCCTGTGGGTCCAACTGGGCTCTGCTGGGACCTACCTCTTCAAGTCCCCCCAGTCCAATGTTCTTCTCATGAATGTTTAATAAGTGAGGTGAACTTTTGGACTTAAGCAAAGGGTTTTTGAAAAGGGTTTAGTTTTAAGGTTTTCCATGGGGATTCTTCCCGCGGAAGTCCTTATGTCACTTGCAGAAATTCCCGACTTTCCTGCTTGATCTTTGGGTATGATGCGGGTAGGTCTGTAACCTCCTCGCAAGTCAGGAGCGTTGAGTCACACTTGTGTGGATTCTCCATGAGGTTTTGGTAGTTTTGAACATAGTGATCAATTATGTTAAAACCACCAATTCCATCTTGAAGCTTCAAACAATGTAGTTCTCGACGTTCCCGCTATGCGGGGATGTTATTCCCGTTTCCGCAAGCATTGCCCAGAAGATCCTTCTTGGTTTCAATTCCCTGCGGAGCGCTAGGTATGTGAAGGGTTTTGCCTTGACACTGTACCTGTGACAACTGCCCAAATCCGACCCGACCCAGGTACCCGTTTTCGAATCCGATTCTTTTTATGATTTAAAATTTGATTATTAATCTTTGTAAATTTAACATTAAATAAATTATATATATACATATGTTTTTATATATATTACTAATAATAATAATTCCTTTCCGCCGTCCCGCCTCTTCTTCTCTCTTGTCGCCGTCCCGCCTCTTTTTCTCTCTTGTCGCCATCCCGCCCCTTTGCTTAAACCCTTGAGCCTTGAACCCCCTTTTCTCTTAACTCTTTGCTTGTCCTTTGGTTCTTCCCGCCTAAGGATGTCTGCGCAGCTCCACGCGCCAGACTCCTTACAAGGAAGCCTGCGCGAAGACCATCTGTTCCTGCGATACGCGAGGCGAACTGTTCCCGTAGCGCGCTAAGAATGGTAGTCTTCCCGCGACGCGCTAAGGATTATAGTTCTTCCCGCAACGCGCTAAGAATGGTAGTTCTTCCCGCGGCGCGCTAAGGATTATAGTTCTTCCCGCAGCGCGCTAAGGATTATAGTTCTTCCCGCGACGCGCTAAGGATTATAGTTCTTCCCGCGGCGCGCTAAGGATTGTTCTCTGCCTGCCTTCGCCCTCGCGCGCAGCGCTCGAGTCTTCTCGCGCTAGACCTTAAGTCTTTTCTTCAGTTTAGGTCAGCCTGTATGCTTTTGAAATATCTTATCTTTTGTATGAGCACTTTAGGTCAGTTCTGACACCTGTCCGAAAAGCCACTTTCGGCGCAGCATGCGCACCAATCCTATTGGTTGACAGAAAAAGTGACTGACATAATCTTTTGAAATCTTCTTTTGCATGTCTTGAACAGTGTTTTATCTGACACCTCCCATGCTTTGATCTGTAACCTGTCAGCTTTTCCCCATCCCCTGCAGCTGCCGGCATATCTTTTAATATCTTTTGCTTTTGTTTTCTGGTGCTTTTTAATATCTTTTGCTTGTTTTGATAAGATCTTTTCCCCTTTTCAAGGGATTGTGTTCCCTTGGGTTTTCCTATAAATTAAGCTAATTTCTTGTTTATTAACACTACACACACTACACTTAAAACTCTCCCCAAATCTCTCTCCCTTTGCTCTCTGCCGTAGTTCCTCTGCAACGCCACTCCACTCTTTGCCTCCGTCTTCTCTTCTGTTCTGCCCAGAATCTCGGTAAATATATAATATATATAATTTTTGTTTAAGTAACTTACCTATATTCAAGACATAAAAACCAATCGTTAAACCAATAACCTCTTATTTATAGGTTAACTTGTGCTTGTTTAAAAGTTGGTTCTTGCATTATCTTTCAACACACCTTTTTCAGGTGAGTAATCTCGTACTTAATCCCCTTTTATTTTTAACGTTTTGGGATGTTCATGTGTTCGTACAACTTGAGTCTTAAACTTGTTTATGAAATTTATGTGCGCAAAACCCCATGTGTTATGGACGTTTACTTGGCTGTTTATTTGTATGTGTGAATCATTAACCGCTTTGTTCGGCCTATTCCGAAGTTTTCATGGATCCATTAGATGAACACGGGAGACCTATCGTTTACGGTTTTCTTGTTTTGTTTACACATGCACGTATGATTAATTGTTTTTGTGCTCGATTGGGAGCACGGATTGAACTATGAGCTATGATCTATTTAGGCTTGATCACAATCTGATTACACCCTATGTTAAACCCCAGTTAAGCACATGTTGCGCGCAGTGTTTGTCATTATCTATTTATATCTATTAAACTTGATTTCTCACCGACACGCAAGTGTTGACGTTTTATTTTAACACATGTTCAGGTTTGCTGTAGCTGCTTTTGGGAATCTCAAGGACACGTAGGATGTTTTCTTTTTGTTTGGACCTAGATTAAAATGTAACAAGACAAATTATGTTATTTGAATATTTTAAGTTATGATATGATTTATGTTACTCTACGAATCGTGTTCTGCGCGTGCGCAATGAAAATGTATTTATTAAATATTGACACCCAAATAGTGTCACGAGTAATGAAACAATACGTGGCGCCCCGATGTATAATCCGCCATCGGTCGGGGTGTTACAGATTGGTATCAGAGCTCCGTGACTTTAGGATAGGTGGTTAGACGTAACGACCTAGAATACCTAAGAGTCTCTTCTCGCGCATGAGAAATATCTCATGTTTGCGCGCTAATTGTTAATTACTCGATATTTATAAAATATGCTTGCATATACGCAGCACATGATTTCATGTTTATTTCGCGATCTTTCGATTTTTATTGTTAAAATTTCAATTTATTTCTTTACTTACATATTCGTTTGTTGTTGGGATTTAGCATTGAAAATCCGAAAAGTCATGGTGATACATGAATAGTTGATTTTCAATCCCCATTAACTTTATGTTTTAAATTGAAGATTTGAAAAGTCATGGTGATACATGAATTGTCAATCTCCAATATTCATTTACTCGATATTTTAAATTGAAGATTTGAAAAGTCATGGTGATACATGAATTGTCTACCTTCAATGCTCATTTACTCGTATATTTTAAATTGAAGATTTGAAAAGTCATGGTGATACATGAATTGTCGATTTTCAATTCGAATTCATTACCTGTATTAAGTTTGCATTTAAATTCATATTTTACTTCAAAATTTGATAGCATTTAACTCCGCGAAACAAGCTTTACAATGATATACTTTGCGCTAAAACGATTTCCCATACCAAGATATTAACAAAAAACTAAAACTTTTATAGAATGCCTCCGCTATCTCGCCGTCATCAGAGGAGAGAAGCCTCGCGCAGACGTAGGCAGCAACGTTCCCAGGAAATGGCCGCCGCAATAGCCCAAGCCTTAAACCAAAATAATACCAACCCCTCCGGATACAATATTAAATCCTTTAATGCGGGTAACCCTCCGAAATTCACAGGGCTTGAAGGAGCCACCGTAATGCTCCAATGGCTCGAGAAAATTGAGAACACCTTCCTCCATACCCAATGCCCTCCAGACCGACGAACCTTATACGCCTCAAGTGTCCTAGAATCAAGGGCGCTTACTTGGTGGAACGGAGTAGCTCACGCGCGTGGCACAGAGGCTGCTTCTAGCATGCTCTGGGAGGAATTCAAGGAACTTTTGACCAGAGAATTCTGCCCTCCCAAAGAAATAAAGCGCCTTGAGGAGGAATTTTGGAACTTGAAGCAGTACAGTGGCGAAGCGCGCGAGTACGCTACGCGCTTCCACGAACTAAGTTTGCTTGTCCCGCACCTAGTTACCCCTTCCCGCCGAGCCATCGAGAAGTTTCTTGGGGGTCTCCCCATGGAAATTCAAGATTCTGTATGGGCCAGGAACCCAGTAACCCTCTCTGACGCCATCGAGTTGGCCGCTGTGCTCAGCGACAACCATGTCAGGGCAGGAACCCTGTTCCTGCGAGGAGCCGAAAAGACCAAACTCACCAAGACTGTCCCAGAACCAACAGAAACCAAGCCAGAACCCTCAAACCGTAACAACCTCAAGCGTAGGCGCAGACCCAATCATCAAACCTACGCGCTTACCAGCCCGCTCATTGTCCAGCAACCCACCTACCAACCTCCAGTATACGCTCCTAACCCACTGTCAACCTACCCAACACCCCCTGTAGTCCATAACTATGCCTTAACCAATCCCGCACTCCCTGCCCCGTCAACTAAGAAACCTTACACAGGAAACCAACCCTTTTGCCCAACTTGTAGACTTCACCATCCAACTCAAGTCCCGTGCCGACAATGTAACCGATGTGGCCGTACTGGTCACACTGCTGAGAACTGTAGAGTCCTTCCCGCCAACCCAATCGTGCAAACACCACCAACTTACCCGCTAAACCCACAACCAACATACCCTAATCCACGACCCAGGTCGTGCTATAACTGCGGTGACCCCAGTCATTTCCGGAACTCGTGCCCGAGACTGCAAGTACAAATTACGCAAGCTAATCCGGTTAACCAAATTTCAAACCAAGTGACGCGTGGACGAGCTTTTAATATAACCGCGCACCAAGCGCAAGCGAATAATGACGTGGTTAATGGTACATTTTTACTTAACGGACAATATGCATCTATACTTTTTGATACTGGCGCCGATAGAAGTTTTATTTCTCGCGCATTTGAGCAAAAACTTGCGCGACCGCGAGTAAACTTAAACGAAAACTTTTCAGTTGAATTGGCTAATGGTGAAACTATTCTAATAAACTCCGTAATCAAAGATTGCACGCTTAACCTTAATGAACATGATTTTCTAATCGACCTCATTCCCATGCCTCTTGGAAGTTTTGATGTGATTATTGGAATGGACTGGCTCTCGCAAAATCGCGCCGAAGTAATCTGCGCCAAGAAATTGATTCGCATTCCTCGGGAAAATGGTGAAAATCTTCATATCTATGGCGAGAAACCATCTAACGGTCTTAAACTTATGTCATGCACTGAAGCCCGAAGACTTTTACGAAGGAAATGTGTCGCATTCTTAGCTCATGTGGTCAAACCCGATGAAGGAAAGAAGAAACTTTCTGAAATCCCCATCGTGCGCGACTTCCCTGAAGTCTTTCCCGATGATCTTTCTGGTTTACCTCCCGCTCGGGAAGTCGAGTTTCGTGTTGATCTTGTCCCTGGTGCATCCCCCGTAGCCAAATCTCCTTATCGACTTGCACCCGCTGAAATGCAAGAATTAGCAAGTCAACTTCAAGAGTTGACCGATAAAGGATTCATTCGCCCTAGCTCTTCGCCATGGGGTGCTCCGGTGTTGTTCGTTAAAAAGAAAGACGGTTCGTTTCGCATGTGTATCGATTACCGCGAGCTGAACAAGCTCACCATTAAGAACCGGTATCCCTTACCGCGTATTGACGACCTCTTTGATCAACTCCAAGGTGCCTATTGTTTCTCCAAAATCGATCTCCGTTCGGGCTATCACCAGTTGCGTATCCGTGATGAAGATATTCCCAAGACTGCTTTTCGAACCCGCTACGGTCATTTTGAATTCTTAGTCATGCCCTTCGGTTTAACCAACGCACCCGCTGTTTTCATGGATCTAATGAACCGGGTGTGTAGATCTTTCTTGGACCGATTCGTGATCGTGTTTATCGATGACGTTCTGGTGTATTCCAAAACCAAGGCCGAGCATGAACAACATCTTCTGTTGGTGTTGCAAAAGCTTCGAACCGAACAACTCTATGCCAAACTCTCCAAGTGTGAGTTTTGGTCGGATGAAGTACAGTTTCTTGGTCATGTTGTAAACAAGATGGGTATTCATGTCGACCCATCCAAAATTGAAGCAATCAAGAACTGGATTGCACCGTCCACTCCTACCGAAATCCGTTCCTTTTTGGGCTTAGCTGGTTACTACCGGCGATTCATTTCGAACTTCTCAAAAATCGCCTTGCCTTTAACAGCATTAACGTGCAAAGGCAAACCGTATATTTGGGGCTCGAAGCAAGAAGAAGCTTTTCAAACGCTCAAGCAATTATTGTGCGAAGCTCCTGTTCTAGCGTTACCTGAGGGTACTGACGACTTTGTCGTTTATTGCGATGCCTCCAACCAAGGTCTCGGTTGTGTACTTATGCAACGAGGCAAGGTTATCGCTTACGCGTCAAGGCAACTCAAAATTCACGAAAAGAATTATACGACTCACGACCTCGAACTTGGTGCAGTTGTATTTGCCTTAAAAATCTGGAGACACTACCTCTATGGTACCAAGTGCATCATTTTCACCGACCATAAAAGCCTTCAGTACATTTTTGATCAAAAGGAACTTAACATGAGACAACGCCGATGGAACGAACTCATCAGCGATTACGATTGGGAGATCCGATATCACCCTGGAAAGGCTAATGTGGTAGCCGATGCGCTCAGCCGAAAACCCAGTCAACTCAACTGTATTTTGCCGCACACGCAGCTTCACTTCGCGCCGATCCAAAGCAATCTTGAATCGCGCATTCGCGACGCGCAGCGCGCATCGATCAGCCAAGGAAACCTTCGCGCCGAGTTAGCGTGTGGTGCAGAAGCTCATCTAGTCCCTAACCTGAATGGAATTCTCTGTTATCTCAATCGCATCTGGATTCCCAATTATGTGAATCTTCGCTCTGTCATACTGAGTGAAGCGCACAAAACTCGGTATTCCATTCATCCTGGCGCTGACAAAATGTACAAGGATTTGCGCCTTACTTTTTGGTGGCCTGGTATGAAAAAGGATATTGCTGTGTTCGTAGCTAAATGCCTAACTTGTTCTAAGGTAAAAGCTGAACATCAACGCCCATCTGGTTTGCTCGAACAACCTGAAATTCCTACGTGGAAATGGGAAAGTATAGCAATGGACTTTATCACCAAGTTACCCTTGACCGCAAGCAAACATGATAGCATTTGGGTAATAGTGGATCGATTGACCAAGTCTGCCCACTTTCTGCCCATTCGTGAAACCTACCGTGTTGAACAACTTGCGCATCTATATGTCAAGGAAATTGTCTGCCGTCATGGTACTCCCTTGAGCATCATATCCGATCGCGATGGCCGTTTTATATCTCGCTTTTGGAAATCTCTCCAATCTGCGTTAGGAACTCGTTTGGACATGAGTACTGCATATCATCCTCAGACTGACGGACAGTCTGAGCGAACCATCCAAACCCTTGAGGATATGCTTCGATCTTGTGTTCTTGATTTTGGAGGTAATTGGGATTCACACCTACCTCTGATCGAGTTCTCTTATAATAACAGCTATCATTCCAGCATCGGTATGGCCCCATTTGAAGCACTTTACGGTCGAAAGTGCCGTTCACCGATCTGTTGGAACGAAGTGGGTGAAGTTCAAATCACAGGACCCGAACTAGTTCAAGAGACAACCGATAAAATCGCCAAGATCCGTGATCATCTGCTGACTGCCAGAAGCCGACAGAAGAGTTACGCAGATCGCAGGCGGAAGCCTCTCGAATATCAAGTTGGTGATCTTGTTCTCCTCAAAGTGTCGCCCTGGAAGGGTGTTGTCCGCTTTGGGAAGAAAGGTAAGCTTGCACCTCGTTATGTTGGTCCGTTCAAGATTCTCGCGAGAGTAGGAAAAGTTGCTTACAAACTGGACCTGCCGCCCGCGCTCAGCAATGTGAATCCAACTTTCCATGTATCCAATCTCAAGAAATGTTTAGCTGACGAGAACCTCCACATACCACTTGATGAAGTTCAAGTTGATGAGTCTATGTATTTCGTTGAGAAGCCTGTTGAGATTATGGATCGCGAGGTGAAGAAAACCATGCGCAGTCGCATCCCTATTGTCAAAGTTCGTTGGCAGTCCAAGCGCGGAGCCGAGTTCACTTGGGAAAGGGAAGATCAAATGAAGATCAAGTACCCGCACCTTTTCTCTGCGCATCCTACTTCGAGATAAATTTCGGGACGAAATTTCTTAAAGTAGGGGAGACTGTGACAACTGCCCAAATCCGACCCGACCCAGGTACCCGTTTTCGAATCCGATTCTTTTTATGATTTAAAATTTGATTATTAATCTTTGTAAATTTAACATTAAATAAATTATATATATACATATGTTTTTATATATATTACTAATAATAATAATTCCTTTCCGCCGTCCCGCCTCTTCTTCTCTCTTGTCGCCGTCCCGCCTCTTTTTCTCTCTTGTCGCCATCCCGCCCCTTTGCTTAAACCCTTGAGCCTTGAACCCCCTTTTCTCTTAACTCTTTGCTTGTCCTTTGGTTCTTCCCGCCTAAGGATGTCTGCGCAGCTCCACGCGCCAGACTCCTTACAAGGAAGCCTGCGCGAAGACCATCTGTTCCTGCGATACGCGAGGCGAACTGTTCCCGTAGCGCGCTAAGAATGGTAGTCTTCCCGCGACGCGCTAAGGATTATAGTTCTTCCCGCAGCGCGCTAAGAATGGTAGTTCTTCCCGCGGCGCGCTAAGGATTATAGTTCTTCCCGCAGCGCGCTAAGGATTATAGTTCTTCCCGCGGCGCGCTAAGGATTGTTCTCTGCCTGCCTTCGCCCTCGCGCGCAGCGCTCGAGTCTTCTCGCGCTAGACCTTAAGTCTTTTCTTCAGTTTAGGTCAGCCTGTATGCTTTTGAAATATCTTATCTTTTGTATGAGCACTTTAGGTCAGTTCTGACACCTGTCCGAAAAGCCACTTTCGGCGCAGCATGCGCACCAATCCTATTGGTTGACAGAAAAAGTGACTGACATAATCTTTTGAAATCTTCTTTTGCATGTCTTGAACAGTGTTTTATCTGACACCTCCCATGCTTTGATCTGTAACCTGTCAGCTTTTCCCCATCCCCTGCAGCTGCCGGCATATCTTTTAATATCTTTTGCTTTTGTTTTCTGGTGCTTTTTAATATCTTTTGCTTGTTTTGATAAGATCTTTTCCCCTTTTCAAGGGATTGTGTTCCCTTGGGTTTTCCTGTAAATTAAGCTAATTTCTTGTTTATTAACACTACACACACTACACTTAAAACTCTCCCCAAATCTCTCTCCCTTTGCTCTCTGCCGTAGTTCCTCTGCAACGCCACTCCTCTCTTTGCCTCCGTCTTCTCTTCTGTTCTGCCCAGAATCTCGGTAAATATATAATATATATAATTTTTGTTTAAGTAACTTACCTATATTCAAGACATAAAAACCAATCGTTAAACCAATAACCTCTTATTTATAGGTTAACTTGTGCTTGTTTAAAAGTTGGTTCTTGCATTATCTTTCAACACACCTTTTTCAGGTGAGTAATCTCGTACTTAATCCCCTTTTATTTTTAACGTTTTGGGATGTTCATGTGTTCGTACAACTTGAGTCTTAAACTTGTTTATGAAATTTATGTGCGCAAAACCCCATGTGTTATGGACGTTTACTTGGCTGTTTATTTGTATGTGTGAATCATTAACCGCTTTGTTCGGCCTATTCCGAAGTTTTCATGGATCCATTAGATGAACACGGGAGACCTATCGTTTACGGTTTTCTTGTTTTGTTTACACATGCACGTATGATTAATTGTTTTTGTGCTCGATTGGGAGCACGGATTGAACTATGAGCTATGATCTATTTAGGCTTGATCACAATCTGATTACACCCTATGTTAAACCCCAGTTAAGCACATGTTGCGCGCAGTGTTTGTCATTATCTATTTATATCTATTAAACTTGATTTCTCACCGACACGCAAGTGTTGACGTTTTATTTTAACACATGTTCAGGTTTGCTGTAGCTGCTTTTGGGAATCTCAAGGACACGTAGGATGTTTTCTTTTTGTTTGGACCTAGATTAAAATGTAACAAGACAAATTATGTTATTTGAATATTTTAAGTTATGATATGATTTATGTTACTCTACGAATCGTGTTCTGCGCGTGCGCAATGAAAATGTATTTATTAAATATTGACACCCAAATAGTGTCACGAGTAATGAAACAATACGTGGCGCCCCGATGTATAATCCGCCATCGGTCGGGGTGTTACAGTACCCGCACTCGTCTTACGGTTACTTTACTTCCAAGGTATTCCTGGCGTCAATTCCCTGCGGGTGCTAAGTATGTGAAGGGTTTTGCCTTAACACTGTACCCGCACCCGTCTTATAGTTACTTGGTTGCCAAGGTAAGGGGTATTTTCCCGCTTACTTTTGAATCTTTTTGAAATTTTGAAATTCGAAGTGTTGGTGAAAGGATAAGAACAGTCCAAATTGTTGAAACGTCGTCCGACGGTTTCTTCTGACTGTGTCAGGACGTGCAGGAAGTTATGGTGACGTGACAGTACATGGTCATTCCAGACGCTTTTTCAGACGCGTGGGCGCGATTTTTCGGGCGCGTGGCCGCGAAATTAATGGCACGCGTCCTTTCAACAGCTGTTGCCAGCTTGTACTTTACCACGTGTCATAGTTTCATTGCACCTGCGATTTCTCTCTCTTCCGCATTAAATTCATCGCATTAATTGCGATGAGTATATAAAGGGGGAGAGGGTCTCTTATAATTCACACTTTCACTCTTCTCTTCTTGGTAACGATTTCCGGCGAATACTTTCTGCCAAGCATTCTCCTGAAATCACTATTCTTTACCTCCAAACCATGTCTTCTACCTACGATTTTGAAGCTGCTGCCGAAGAATCTGACGTGCACGTCGAGATCCCGACGTCTACGTCTGATAAAGACGATAAGAGCACTGCTGGCGAATGCCAGTGTGCTCTTCCGGCCGACCTCTATCGGTACGTCGTCCGGAAGTTCATGCTCGAGTCGTTCGAGCCTGAGTTTCCGGAGCCACACCAGACGGTGTATGATGCCCCCCAGGGCAAGATAGGGGTGTACGCTGCATTCTTCGTTTATGGGAATCTCAGGTTCCCATTGACGAAGTTTGTATACCGTGTCTTGGAGAGGCACGGCGTGCATCTGACGGAGGTACACCCGATGGCGATCGCCAAGATCCGCCACTTTGAGTGGGTGTGCCTCATTCTGGGCGTGGAGCCCCATGCTGACCGGTTGATGACCTTCTATTCTTGGAGGTGCATCCAGGGGTGGTACACCTTGGTCAACCGGATCAAGGGGTTGAAGATCTGCGCTACCGAGCGCAGTCTTCGGTTATGGAAGCGTGAGTTTTTTTATATCTCCGCTCGCGTCATCCCCCTTGCGATGACCTTTAAGAATGGGAGAGCACTCCCCACCCTTCACGCCCTCAACTACCAGGAGGCGGAGTGGTTCGCCAAGATCTCCCGGGTCCAGACTCCGGTATACCGCTTTGCGGAGTCTGGGATGGTGATGCTTGGGATGAGCCGGGTGTGGAAGGAGGCGTCACAGGTTCCCATCGTCCTCGAATACGGTTTGAACTCTGTTCCTTACGGTATGCTCTTTCTTCTTTGTTTATATAAGTTTGTCTTCTAACTGTTTTTCTTTTATTTTTAGAGGGGAACGACTTGCAGTCGCTCCTACATCCGCGGGAGGCTGATAGTCCCGCTCGGATGGGTACTCGTGCTCTAGATGAGAACGAGTTGCCCATCCTTGAACAGACGGCGGATCGGTTCGTGGAGGTCTACCCGCCAGGCCACGAGATCCAGAGCGCCAGGCGGCCAGGTAAGGAGTTATTCAACCCTCGACCCCTCAATGCTGAAACCTCTGCTGGAATTCCTCTAATCTTGTGTTCTGATGAGGAATCCGCAGATGGTCATCCGTTGGTGCGGAAAAAGAAGGCTGCCGGCGGGAAGGGGAAGGCGAAGGTGGCCTCCACTGCCGATCCGGTGCCTCGGTCTGATTCAGAGACCGAGAGCGTGGAGGTGGCGGGGAACCCTGGTGGTGATAAGACCACTGCTCCGGAGGCTGCGACGACTGTCACCTCCGGAGAGCCCAGGATGACGACGGTGAGCGGCGTAAAGAGGCCGGCTCCATCGGGTTCGTCCCCGCCTGTTCGCACTTTTAGGCTCAAGAAAACCCGTAAGTACAAACTTCCTGTACTTTTAACTTCATAGCTTTCCATCATTAATACTTATCTTCTTTGTGCAGGCGTGGATGCTACCGCATTCCAGGGTGGAGCGGGGAGGAGCACCTCCGGACCCATGACGGTAGGCTTGGTCAGCCTACCTGAGGCGACGACCCAGGCGGCTGCGCCTGCTTCAGTTGGTTCAGTTGCTCACCCAGTTGAGCCAACTGTTCCAACTGTGATGACATCACCGCCGGCTGTCAGTGCCATATTCACTGAATCTTTCACTGAGCCGGCGGTGACTGTTTCTGCGGACTCCTCCGCAGCGGCGACCACGGTTGTGAGTTCACCTACGGTGAGTTCACCTCCGTTGGTTTCTACTACCGCGGCGGCCTTCACCATGCCTCCTCCGTCATCGGCAACGACGGCCGATCCTTCAGGTATGCTTGGGGCTTCTCGCCAACCTCTGCCTCCTTCCCATCTGCCTGACCTCTTGGATGGATTTCCCTTGGGTTCAGGTGATGGGTTTGGCGGCTATCGGCCTGTTGTCGACCCTAGAGGTGCGTAGGGTTCTTTTGGCCTTTTTTTTTTATCATCTTTTCCTAACTGCTTTTTGTTTTTTGCAGTGTCGGATTCCAATGAAGTGTATGTTCCACGATGGAACATCCGCCGAGGAACAGCCCTTCGCACGCCTGTGGAGTGCGTGGAGTGGGCTCGTCACGCAGCTCCCAGTGGTGCGTTGGGGGAAGCCATGGCTAGCTACCAGGAGGGTAGGCTAACCAATGAGCTTCGGGTTCTCCTGGCCCGGATGCAGCCGCGCGTCGAGCTGCTTTGTCGTGAAAACGACAAGTTAAAAGCAGCTCGCATTCAAGAAGTAGCTCAGGCGCGGGCTGTCCGGGAGGAGAATAGGAGGCTTACCGCAGTGGCTGCGGAAAAGGAGAAGGCCTTCAAGGCCCTCGAGGTTGAAGTTCAGGCCCGGCTCGAGGCCCGTTCCAAGGCTGCCCAAGCTGTTAACGAACAGCTTCGGCTGGCTAAGGAAACTGCACGGAACGCAACCGAGAGGGCCACCAAGGCTGAAGCAGTTGCTGAGCCTTTACGCCTCGAGAATGAGGAACTTAAAGCCAAACTAGAGGCGCTCCAACAGGCTCATGATGCCTTGGCGATGGAAGACGCCAAGAAGCTCCAAGAGATCTTGGACCAGAGGGGGGTGCTTGACCGTATTGAGCGGAAGCTAAAGGGCGTTGAAGAGGCTGCGGCTAAAGAAGTGTTGCTTGCCAACCTTAACAAAAGTGAAGCCGAACGCGCCCGTAACCAAGCTCAAGCTGCCCTCCAGGAAGCTCTGGTTACCAAGGAATGGCTTCTTCGAGAAGCGTTGTCTCAGGTAAGCTTAGCTTCATAATGTCTTCACGCTTTTCTTTGTAAATAGAAAAGGTTTTGATACTTGTATATTTTTTTTTGTAGGTTGTGCATCGAGTCTTCACGGACACATCATACGACGATGCCATGAGCGCAGCCCTCAACGCTTCTCATGAGGATGGGGAAAAGGCCGGCTTCCTGCTTGGTCTAGGGTTCGTTGAGAAAGGCATCCCGCCTTCCAACTTCCCTTTGTATGATGTGGATACTGAAGCTGTTTATGACCAAGCAGTGAATCAGTATGCCGCCTTCCCGCATCCGTTGGTGGAGAAGGTGAACGAAGTTGCTGCTGCTGATGATGGGCTAGCTATCCTTAAAGCTTTCCTTGAACCGCCACGCTCTACTGATGGTGCTGGTCCAAGTGGAAGTGGTCCTGAAGCTTGATCCTGAAGATCCCTTCCCACTGTTAGGATAGGTTTAGCTTGTATAGATTTATATTCTTGTAGGCGGGTAGTTACCCGGCCATTCTTGTAATGAATATTATGAAATATAAATCTTTGTGCGGGTAAGACCGCTACTTTCACTGGATGACTTGCTTTATAAACGTTATATGACTTGCTCATGCATACTTTAGTTTAAATTAGCAATTTTCCAAGTGTTTAGAATAAGTTAACCTTTGAACGTGGTAGATAATAGGTTGAAGTTTTGCTTCCTCCTTCGTGATTGTGCGGGTAGGACCGTCACTTGCATTTAGTAGGATGGCTAAACTTTACCTATATCTGACCTGCGTGGAGGTTTTCCTCATCTTTTTAGAAATTTTCTAAGTGTTTAGAATAAGTTAACCTTTGAACGTGGTAGATAATAGGTTGAAGTTTTGCTTCCTCCTTCGTGATTGTGCGGGTAGGACCGTCACTTGCACTTAGTAGGATGGCTAAACTTTACCTACATCTAACCTGCGTGGAGGTTTTCCTCATCCTTCTGTTAGAAATTTTCTAAAGTATTTTGAATAAGTTAACCGTTCGACGCGCGGTTGTCAATAGGTTCGGTTTCCTCTCATGATTTGTGCGGTTAGGACCGGCACTTTCATTTAGTGGGATGACCAAAGTTTACCTATGACTGACCTGCGTGAAGGTTTGCCGTTTTTTGGGTTTATGCGGGTTTTGCCGCCTTCCCCACGCAACGACTTTCCACGTAATTATGCGGTGAGTACCGGCATCAGTGTTGAATAAATTAACCGTTCGACGCGCGGTTGTTAATAGGTTAGTGTTCAGTTTCCTCTATCATGATTCGTGCGGATAGACCGGCACTTTCATTTAGTGGGATGACTGAACTTTACCTTTAACTGACCTGCGTGAAGGTTTGCCGTTTTTTGGGTTTATGCGGGTTTTGCCGCCTTCCCCACGCAACGACTTCTTTCACACTTATGTATGCGGTGAAGACCGGCATATCCGTGTGGAAAGTTCATAAGTATAAATGTAAAATCATCAGCGTCGATGTTCTAAGGAGAATCATTTCCATTAGAAGTGGCTCTGGGCCTTTTCTTTACAAATTTGGAATTGATCTACATGCAAACTGTGTAATTGAGCTCCCTTCCATGTTGTTGGGATGGGAGTGCCATCGAGCCGATATGCACCTGGTTCGGGATCTCGTTGTTTACGCAGTATGTAGTCTCCGGCATTGAAGCTGCAATTTTATTCGTGTTTTCCCCAGCTGGGGTTCTACACGCATCAGCCTGCTCAGCGTTCGTTACGCCACGAGGTGTGCGAGCGTCCCATCTCTGACAAATGCTTCGACGATGTCCTTTACGTCTGTGCATTCTTCAGTGTTGTGGCCTTTTGTCCTGTGAAAGTCACAGTATTTGCTCCGATCAGCATTGTGACGATGTCGGATTATTAGAGCCTTTGGCCATGGGAGCTCCTCAGTGGCGAATATCTCGGTGACGCTTTTGGTGAGTGGCGTCCATCTGGAGTTCTGGTTCGACTGTACGTTATCCCTTCCGCCTAACCGATGTTGCAAGCCGGATGAGGTGTCAAAGTTTACCCTTGACTGCCAAATGCCTAGCTTCCGCTTTTTGTTTAGTCGGGCGGTAAGGACGTTGTCTTCTCTTGTTTTCTGGGTGTAGAGGTTTGTGCTCTGGGGGAGATCTCTACCCAGTTGCTTCTCCGTTTCCGCAAAGCGTTTAGCTGCTGTCATGATGGCATCCCATG
Organism: Bidens hawaiensis; assembly: GCF_021521415.1. Lineage (NCBI taxonomy): Eukaryota > Viridiplantae > Streptophyta > Magnoliopsida > Asterales > Asteraceae > Bidens > Bidens hawaiensis. The sequence goes on from NW_027494757.1 coordinate 182,604, forward strand.
TGGATGGCATGCCATCTTTACCCGTTAAGGTGCGGATGAGCTCTGGGTCGTTCGCGCCCTGGATGAAAGCAGCGCGAACAAGATCTTCGCTAATATTACCCAGACTTAGCTTCTTTGAGTTGAAGCGAGTGATGAAGTCTGGCAAAGATTCATCTTCCTCTCGAATGCATTTGAGGATTGTCCATTGCTCTTCGGTATACTTTCTTTGTTGGCTGAAGTGTTGGCTAAATTTCTGCTGGAAGTCTTCCCAATCGTAGATGTGGTGGACCGGTAGACGATCGAACCACGCTCTAGCTGCCCCAACAAGCGTCATTTGGAACATGTAACACCACGTAGGTTCCGTCCAACTACTGACGGTTGCCCCCGCTATGAACCTGTTCAAATGATCGTCTGGATCAGATATACCATCGTAAGTGCCGATGTTGGACATCTGTTTGGCACTTTTCAGGACGATTGCTTCCGCAATGTCCCTTGCAAATTTGGACGTTCCCGCCTTTGCAGCAGTTGGTGTAAATGTTTTGGAGAAGTCACGTGGGTTTCCACCCGCGTTTTTTGGTTTGAAGGTTTCTCCAAAATGCCTTCTCGGTTGGGAGTCCGTTTCCTTACGCTTCCCTTTCGCCCTATGACGAGGGTTTGCGTCACTATCGGATTCCTCCGAATCATCGTCAAAGTACTCTACGAATTCATCAGACTGTTGGAGTAAACGTAAGCGTTCATCCAACTCAGCTTGGAATTCTTTTTGACGTGCTTCCGCCCACGCGTTAACTTCATCGAGTGTTTGGCGGGGGAGCCTCGTTCTTTGTCTCTCTAACTGGGTATCGGTGAATCCCAGTGAGCGATTATTTACTGCACTTGCCCCAGCTTGGGTAACTGGGGTAGTGTTCGTAAAATTTACTGCACTTGCCCCGGCTTGGGTAACCGGGGTAGTGTTCGTAAAAACTGTGTAGTCGCCGGTATTCCCTTCAGTAGCTGGGGTTGTGGTTACCTGAGTTTCTTTAACCATCTTTCCAGAAGTTTGAAAAAACTGAAAAGAAATGAAGTTCTAGCTTTGTCCCACGGATGGCGCCAATGAAGAAACACTAATCGACCCTGGGCAGATTACGGATAATCTGGGGGTTAAATAGATGTTTCCCACGAGGGGTTAGACCCGGCAAAGATGGTTCTTCTGATAACCTGCAAAACAGACACCGTGAGCTCGTCACTGAGAAGGGGGGGTACCTCCTTGTGACCACCCTCCGGCGTGAGAATCAGACTAGATTGCTCTTGAATATAAGTGTATATTAAGAGATTGCTAGAGCAGATATCAGGTATAAGATGTAAGATACAAGATAAGATGAGATGATCATACCATTTGGGGTATTTATAGCTGAAGGTAGGTTTCCAAGAGGGTATAGCCGGTTGAATAGTATTCCTGTTCTACCAACTGTGGCCTACGCACGTGCCATGCTGGTAGTTGGTGGGTAGGCAGCGGCTGACAGTGACCAGGCCTGCTGTGTACTATTCCTTTTCCACCAACTGCAGGCTATGCACGTGGTATGACAGGAGTTGGTGAGTAGGTAGCGGCTAATAGTGACATACAGTACAAGAGCATGTTGCTCGCCATACTGTTGTCAATGGGCTGTCGTATCTCTGGTCAGATCTTTTGCCCATACCTCGTCAGGTACAGTACAAAAGATCTTCCAGTATCGTACGGACTGGCTCATTTGGGCGGGAGTATTCCCCCTCCCGCCTTTGTGCGGGATTGTTCCCGGCTTTGCTCATTCCTTCAGGTGACTACTGAATTATTGAGAGCTAAGTGCCTTGTGCGTGTAGCCTTGCTGCGCGGGTGGCCTTCCCTGATGGCTTGTATCCGCAGCTGCGGGAACAGGCGGAGTACTTCACCATTGGGAGGCATTTCCTGCGGGAACAGCTTGCGTACTGCGCGTAAGGACGTCACGTCTCTGAGCATGGTGGGTCCTGCGGATCCAGTTGGTTTCTGCGCAGACGTCTCTCTTCAAGGTGAGTCCTGTGGGTCCAACTGGGCTCTGCTGGGACCTACCTCTTCAATACTCGTTAAGGCTATGGGACTTTTTATTTCGGCTCGACCGAGGTATTTAAGTCATTAGAGACGGCCCTGTCGATCACAACATGCAACAGTTCTAAACAAAATAAGAGAACCATACCAAGAGTGGTGAGAGTTTTATGAAAGAAAGGCGATACGCGAGGAGCGATATCATGAGTAAGATTCATCGGTTTAGACTTGGCGTCGATCATCATCCGCACCATCTCTTTGAAATCTCCATACAAGAATCTATAAGGGGTACCCTTGAGTCCTTGATCTCTTAGAAACTTTTCGATCTTCTTCGGTTTGAACCACAACCAGTTCAAAATCCTCCATGTGTAAAACAAGAAAATTATTGCTATTCCAATAACAAAAGAGGCTGTAGTGATCTCCATGGTCGGAGGGTACAAGAAAAAGGTTATTGATTTTTTTGAAGCTAGTGATGATAAGAAAAGGAATGATATATTGAGAGTATTTATTGTTAACGTTCACTTAACCCTCTTGTGGTTTGAGTGGTTGATGGTTATCATCCATGTATTTTTTAATGTTCTCATGGCAAGCCCTCCACAGTCCACGTGAGTGATAACCATGTATTTTTTAATGTTCTCATGGCAAGCCCTCCACAGTCCACGTGAGTGTGCATAGTATTTTGAACTTTGGATAACTAGATTAGACCAGGGTGTTAAGTGTTCACAACCGATATTGTATTTTGAACGACCAAAATTTTTGGACAGTTGATATTACAATTTGAATCCGTGTATTTGAAATATAAGAAAATATACATTTAAGAATTTAAACAAAAAAGAAAGATATGATCCGGATATCTAAAACATCCTTATATTATTCTAAGCATCCAGATATCTAGGAACCGGCCTTGCTAAACTATAAATAGGTTTTACGGGTTTGAGTGTGACAGGTCTTGTGAGTCTCGCGAGTCTTATCCGATTTTTGCTCCCCTAGTTATTATATATGCATATTAGTTACTTATGAAAGCTCTTAACAAGTTTATTTATGATATTAGGAATAAAACAATTTGTTGGTTTATAAAATCAAAAAAAAATTACGAAGAAAAACTCAAAACACAACAGAAAGTCGGACAAAGGTGTGCAGGACAAGAAAAGAAAACGTGGGTCTTCTAGAATATGTTTTGGATGAGAGGTTCGAATCTTTTCACTAGTCACCGTCGATACCTTATAACTATTTTAGTACTCTCTATATTAAATATCTAACTAGTTAACTGAATGATTGGTCTCTACGGATTACAGTTTTTGCATGTTTGGTCCTTAAGGTTCACTAATTACCCGGTTAATCATGATGGTTGGAAAAATGTTCACTAATTGGCCCGATATTTACGTTTTCATAACATGGATGATCCTTAGTAGTTAACGTCCTTAAATTCTCCTGTTAAGCTCAAACAAAATTACCAAGCTACCCTTCCTATTAACAAAATTCAATAAATTAGATATTAAAATAAATATAAATTTATTTAGGGTTGTTTGGCAATCTAGTGTTGAATTGATAAGAGGTATGATCGATGATTAAGAGGTAACCTCTGAGCATGCCTCTGAAACTTAACCTTCAAGAGGCTTTGGAAGGCATTAAAATGTGTAACCCAACACACTCTACATGACTAATTCAGAATTAGCCTCTTAACAGGGTCGGCTCTCATGGAATGCAGGGTGGTCGACGGGCCCGAGTCTGACACCCCGCTAGACTTGATTTTTTTTTAAATATATATATATGCATACATATGAAAAACAATATGTATATTTAATGTTTAAACTCAATTATACAACCACTAGCTTGGTCTAGTGGTAAAAGAGTGTGACTCTCAACCAAAATGTTGTGGTCATGTTTAACCCTATTGTTAATTGTTATACAAAAAGGTTTTTACACAACCCAAATCATAACCAAGTAAGGTTATTTAAAAGTTCAATTGTTTAAACCTAACAAAAAACTTTTTTACAAAACCCATTTTTTTTTCATCTTCAGCCCAGAATTTTTTAACAATTCTCAAAGATAGCCATGCCTCTTAATGTAATCATTAAAAGTCTACCAAACATACATTCAATTTTACAAATGTATTTAAGTGGGTTCCGCCCTTTCTCTCACGCAAAATGCACCCAACCCCACCACCATTAAATCCTGGCACCTCATTGCCACCATTAAATCCAGCAAATTGAGGTAGTTACACCTATATACCCATGTATAAATTACATACACAATACATTCACATAAATAACTTAACATCACCAACAGACAAATGGTTATACATCAGGTTAATAAAAACAAAGCCCTAACCACCAACAAAAATCTATACATCCAAAACATGAGTCATTTTCACGGTGTGGCGTTGTCATCGACATGCACCACGGTGAGATCAATATTGAAAAATCAACATCATAATACATACAAACTAGATTTGCCATTTTAAATGTTGAGTATCAGTGTTTACAGACATGCTTCTAAGGTTTTATATAATCCCTTTAGGTTGTTTAATTAGAGATATGCTTATGGATATCCATGATTCCTTCATGTTTTTTTATATATGAACTTCAATATTGAGAATGAAGTGTGTATGTACAATTGTACATACATAAAATCATTTCAATATTGATATTGTAATATTATAATAAGTTTTAAAAAGTTTGGAAGCCATAGTACTTAGGATGAGAATACACACAGGGGACCAAACCCGACTCTATGAAAAACAACTTAACAATAGTTAGCAAAACCCGAGTGAGTGAACCAAGACCACGGTGCGGTCTAAAACAGCTAAGCCTGACAAACGAACGACCAAATTCGGAACAGAAATCTCAAATCACAAGTGGAAACACTTAAATACAGTTTAAACTACGACTTCTCGTCACTAATTGTTAACACCACAAGGTTTTTGAGCATGACATCTGCACTGTACAACACCCATAACACGTGGTACAACCTTGTTCAAGCTAACTCACTTCTTTTGGCGCTTGCTTGCCGCCTGAAAAACATCCAAGAAATTGAAATCAAAATGACAATGATATGAAATAAATTGGATTAAAATTTGCAAATATAATCTCACCTTGCCATTGGGCAGGCCCGATCCTGAAGTCCGACCGTGAGGCCTTTTACCATCTAAGGACGAGCATTCGTCACACGTAAAACTATCTAGTTGCTTTGCCTGATCGATTGTCATATTTAGACATGCAGGATGATACCTGAAATAGCATATGGATTATAAAAGGCAAAATAATTCAAACCGTTATTAATGCACAACTCATGAAATTTGTATGATCATTTTGAAAATGTATGTACCAGTCTTTGCAGGCTTCGCATTGAACCATCAAGTCATCAGGGTTATATGGCATCTCGCATTTGCAGTACCTTTTCAAAAAGAAATCATGAAACAATAATTGGTCAAAACAGTTCTTTTTTGCATGGTTGGAAGGGGTGTAAACGAGCCAAGCCACTCGTGAGCTGCTCGAGATCGAATCAAGCCGAGCTTAAACGAGCTTGAGCTGGCTCGCGAGGCTATTCTTTATGTAACTTTTATTTAATATATTTAGCGTATATTTGTTAAACCTGCACCTCTCTGAGAACACGGTTAAGGATAGGAGCTCTTAGATATGTAAGATTTAAGGTTAAGGTCTTTTAAGGACTTTTAGGGGGAGATATAGTTAGGTTAGAAATATGTCTTAGGAGCTTAACTTAACTTTACCTTAGTTTTTGTCTAGTGTCTCTCCGATGTTTGTTTCATACCCTCATGCTTCCCCACATTTTTTTTTCTATTTTGCATTTATTAGTTTAAGTTAGCTTCATTTAACTGTTTTTCTTTAGTACTAAATATTATGTTATTCTTATGACTAAACCCGTCCCACACCCAAACTCGAGCTTAGTCGAGCACGGGCTCAGCTCGTTTACACCCCCTAATGGCTGAAATAACCCAAAACAACTTTTGTCAAAATTTATATTCTTTTAATAAATAGTTAGCTTTTCAAATTTGATTTAAAAAATTACAATAATAATTCTAACTTTGAACAAAAAGATTTGAAGTTTTATATATTAAAAGTTTAAGCATTTTGGGTTGACCCGTATGCCCATTTTACTTTACCCATTTAACTAGTTAAAAAAGTAGCACAACCCAACCCAACCCATTATAACTAAACAAGTCAACATTAACACCGAGCATGCAAAAACTTACACTGCGACACGGTCAGGCGTGAACCCTCCTGTTGCAGCCTTGTACTCAAACCGACAAAAGTAGTCCTCGGGTCCCACATCCTCAAGCTTGGTGTAATTCTTGAAAGTATGAACAATACACTTTTCTTCAATTGTATGAGCACTTTGAGTATCATAATGATCTGATAAAAATAATTCTTTTATTCCATGAAATTGCCTTCTTCCTCCAATTGATTCTTCAGGCCGATAATACCATCTAACTCGAACCTTAACGTTTCCCTTAACATCGGCCTCAATGCTCTCTATACGAGCCACGTATGGATTTTTTTCGTTCTCAGAGGATCGAAGCAACACAGAATCCCCAACTTGCAAATAAGATGAAAACAGGAAAAATTAAAATCTTGTTTTCTTAGTTTGGTACGCATATAGATATGTAATAAACTTTTAAGATATGTCAATTTATGGTAATATCAGTCATGTGTATGCATGCAAACGAACCGAACAAACACGAACAGTTAAATGAATAGGGGTTTCCTGTACGTGTTCGTCGTTAAGAAAATGAACATGTTTATGCTCTCTATACGAGCCACGTATGGATTTTTTTCGTTCTCAGAGGATCGAAGCAACACAGAATCCCCAACTTGCAAATAAGATGAAAACAGGAAAAATTAAAATCTTGTTTTCTTAGTTTGGTACGCATATAGATATGTAATAAACTTTTAAGATATGTCAATTTATGGTAATATCAGTCATGTGTATGCATGCAAACGAACCGAACAAACACGAACAGTTAAATGAATAGGGGTTTCCTGTACGTGTTCGTCGTTAAGAAAATGAACATGTTTGCGTTCGTTTATGTTCATTCGCTAATAGTATAACCGAACGGTTCGCGAACGAACATAACTGAACATAGATTAATGAGCACAACTTACCAAACACTAACTAAAAGATCACGTGAGCATCAATCTTTCGGGCCTAAAAAATTAATAAAACTAGACTAAATTGTAACGGGACTAAAATGATAAATAAGTATACAAACTAGCATAAGGAACGAACTTAGACAAACATACACTAACGAATGTTCACAAACATAAATGAACGAATGTGACACCTGTTCGTTTATGTTTATTCCCTCGTGTTCCAAATTAATAATAATAATAATAATAAAAGCACATTTTTGGGCTTAGGTGTCAAAATCGCACTGATTAAACAAAACGGCAGCGCCATTTCCCCCTTTTTAGCCAAACCAAGACCATTTTCGGCCACCATCCTCATTAGGTCACCGTTTAGGGTTTCTTAACTGCGCATATGATGCAAAAGGCTAAAATGAAAAAGCACAGCATGGAGTGGGCCATGTAATGGTTAGGTGGTTATATTGTTGTTATTGTTAAAAAAAGGTTAAGTCAAAATGACGTTATTCAACAATAATCCTAACTGAAGTTTACTTTACACACACAAACAATATTGCTGCTGCTGCAATAATCATGTTGACTGCACAATCACAATCCAATAGAAACAGTCTGCAATTAACTCCCTAAAATGGTGTATGTATAGAATCTGAGGGATTTGATAAAATCTAGTTATAAAAATAGAAATTAGAAGAAGAAAAGTGTATAAATAATAAATAAAAGGTTAGTTACTACCTCTGACGACTTTGTTGGTGCCTCTGATGGTGTAAGATTCCAAGTCTCGCTTGCCTGGTCTAGTTTTCGCCATCCTTAATTAACTAAATCTGATGATACTTTATTTATTGAGGGATGGATTTGAGGCGTTTCGTCATTCCTAAATCCAGGACCATTATCCTTCCTATGAAAATCAAATGTGCTTCTTTATTTGGGTTAGGTTACAGCAGGAACTACGCAATTTTTTTCATTTTTTTTTTAAGGATATGCATTGATTGTGAGTTTTTTAGGAAACAAAAATCATTGTCATAATAAGCGTTTTTTTATATACGTGAGCATCATATTATTATATAAAATTAAGAAAAAAATTAATGGAATTTTTTTACACTAGGTTATTGGTTATGGTGATTTTGTTTTTTCTTAATTGTGTTTTACTAAATTGTTCTCAATGTCTTTTATTATTACTAGGCTATTGATCCGTGTACGAAATGAGTGGATATATAGAAATCGTCTAACAAACATATATAATTTTAATTGACAAGATAATTTGTAGTATATTTTTTGAGATGACAACATGATATTTATTACGTACGTAACTTAAATACACAAATAAATGTAATATAAAATCATTGAAACATGAAAAAACCTATAAAAACATACAAATAAATATTGTAATAAATACTGCAAACACATAAAACTAAAAGTTAAAAAGATGTTTGGGTTTGCTTAATATCAAAAGATTAACTTATAACTATTGCAATAAATATTGTAATATTGACTTATAACTTATTAAAAAGTTAAAAAGATGTTTGAGTTTGCTTAATATGTGAGAGAAAAAGTTTCGTAAGAAACAAGGTTGTAACTTATGACTTTTCCATAAGTCATAAGGAGGTAAAAATAAGGAATCCCAAACAACCCCCTAATATAGAACTTAAGGAATTAATATAAAAAATTATATTGTTAAAAAGATAACTGAAATTTATCATGTCGGTCGTCCTTACGAAGCATCATGTCGAATAATACGTACACGCAATATAAGTTCCAACAAAAATCAATCCATTTAAACCATGATCATTAGCAAGTACATAAATATTAGATATTCAGAAGAATTACACGAAGGGACGCGGTAATATAGAGGATGCAAGCGTTATCCGCAATGATTGGGCGCAAAGCGTCATTTTACAACTCGATCCAATCCATTCGTTCGTAGAGCTATTTACTCGATCGCAAACTTTCCTGGACAAACAGTTTAGCTTTAACCATGTTAATGATCCCATATTATTGGTAGATAGAAAATCAAAGTGAATTTTGAGAGAAAACATTTGAAAATTTTCAGCCGCTTCACTGACTGGAACATTTAGCGGAGCTTTTAGAAATTGGTTAATAGGTAAAGATACATGTACTTGATAAAATTATAATGTAATTGGATTTAGGCAATTTGGCTAAGTATTTATAATGGACTCAAAAAATGTTGTTGATTATACCGAGGAAAGTAAACTAACGCAGTGTTAAAATTTGTAGAAAATAATATATTTCTAAAAATTCATAACTTTAATAAAAATATCTAAACAATATACTTTAGAATTTTAATAGTTAGCATTCATCACATTCACTTAAATAAACACAATAATTTAATAGGATTTAGGTTTGTGGCATTATTACACCTTATGTTATACTTTTATTTATTATAGGCTAATAAAAACAACCAAAGTTGAATTTCGGCATTAAGTGTAAAAATGCATTATGAACGGGTAAAGACCGCCACCTACAACAAAACTGTAACCTAATACGTTGATATTTCTATTAAAATAATAGTCGAATTCCCCGAAATCCATGTTGACGTTATCACAAATGATTAACCTAAGACCATGTAAAAGCATGTTACAAAAAAAAAAGAAAAAATCACCTTAAGATAATATTTTAGTTTTTTAATTGATTTACTTATGAATGAGACAATTTTGATTTTGGCAAGTATGCATGAAACCAAAGAAGGCTTGTAACCGAAGTAACCTACATGACCCAACCCAACCTAAAATTGAATGAGCCAATTTTGGCAGATTTAAAAACAATAATAGTAATAGATATTTTATTTTGGCCTATCAACATGTTACCAAAATCGACCGTTCATTAGTAAACGGGTTGAAATTGACACTTTTACTCATTACATTGGTTAAACCATTCAAATTATATAAGTGGTAACTTATAAAAATAGAAAAGTAGCATATTACATTAAGTAAAGATGAATTTAATTTACACTTATAATTTACAAAATTATAAAAAAAATCATAAATCTTTAAAAGTTTGCTTAACGAATACGCTACAAAATGAATTGAACAACATTACGAACATAGATATTGGGATTGTTTTGATGAATCTAGTGGATTAGCACAAAGCATATGATTCAAAACGAATTAATGTTTAAATGAGTGTATTACATTTATAACATGATGGAGCTTATAACATGTTATGAATTTTGTTTACATTAATGATTTTAAAACTAAGCTTCAACTATTTAGAGAAGAGATTAAAATGTGCATAGAAAATGCTTAAAGTGCAGAGAAAAAGAAGAGCTTTTTAAAGTAAATTATTAATTTAATTTTGAATTATTAATCTGTAAAGAAATTTTAAATATCCTAGTTATTTTTAAAAAATAGTACAATCAACCAATAGAAATTGGTTATATTGTATTTATTTAATAGTATATATAGATACAGATGTAGATGTTCTTTTGTGTTTAACATGATGTTTCTTAACTTATGTTTTTTTCGTTTTGCTTTTTTTTTTGTGTGTGTTTTAGGTGTTTTTTTAATTATGTTTTTTGGATTGTATATTGTGTTTTTTCATTGTATCAGAAAAAAACACAATCCGTGATTCTCACCTACAACAAGCTAATCACCACGCACTCTCTTTTGCCTCACAGAACAAATTTGAAATACATAACTTACAATAATAAAATACAAACATAATGAATAAAATACAAACATGTTAAAACACAATTCGGTCCACTGAGTAAGTGAGTAGAGTCCCAATATCATACCTCTTTCGTTCTGCAAATTACAATTCAGTTCACAAATGGGAAGCAAACAAAGTCAACGCCGACTAGTGGAACCACCATCAAAACAAATTCAACCGTTTGGAACAGGAGCTCGTTGTAGGTCGATTTTTCGACGAGCAGGAGATGGGTGAGATGGTGGACGTAAGTGATTGAGACGGATCAGAATGAAGCTTGGTGTTGGTGGTGGTGGATGGCATTGAAGCTCTATGGAAGATGAACCATGATAGTATTGATTTATAAAATCAATTAAAAAAAACTAGATTGACAAAAATACATTTATTCCTAGCCTTCTTGGGAGTGTTTGAGTGAGCTTTTAGAATTGTTTTTTTTTTGCTGATTTGATTCTAGAGGAAACTCTTAGCAGTCGCCTTCACTCCCTCCATATTTTCATGGCAGATCTCGAGCTACCGGAGAAGAAGACGAAGTCGTGGTTCGTTCATCTCGAATACCGAGGAACATCGATATAGATCAGGTCAGATTAATTTCGTGTTTCTTCAGCCACTTTTGAAAAGCTTCAATTAGAAGCTTTTGAAGGAGCTTTCCCAAACACCTTTGGTTTTCAACAAACAAATAGCAAATAAGCAAGTTTTAAAAGCTTACCCAAACACCCCCTTAGCTTTAAGAATATCAAGCTTCTTAAACTTAACCTTATTTATTATTATAGCTCTAGAAGATAATTAGTTTTTAGAGAGAATTTCGATTTTGGTTTCTTTGGTTTCTTAAACTTATCAATTTTGGTCCAATAGTTTATTTTAGGCTTTTATGATATAATAGTTTCAGTTAACTATCAGTTTTAGTTCAACTCGTTAACGTCACCACAAACTAATAGTTAATACAACTTTGAGGGGCTTTATTGTATATTTCACAAACTTTTAATCATAAGAATTTTTGGGTTTTCTACCAAAATTAAGTTTTATACTTTTGTTATTTTTTAGTATTATGGTTTCTTATATTTGTTTTTATATAAATATCACTTTTTATTTTTAATAAATACAACATTTTTGAAACTGACACTTTTATGAAGTGTATATTTTTAATAAATATAAACAGAGACATCATTCCCATTTTGATGGACTGACAAGGTGATTAAGATGAGAAATAATTGTTTCAAACTCTATAGTGTACACAAATTTAGTCGTTCGAAAAAAAATACAATCCAAGAATTAAAATTAATAAAAAGATTTTCAAAAACCCTCCGTCATTTAAAAAGTAAAAAAAAAACAATATAAAATAAATATATGCTCTTTCTACCACTGAGAAATAAAAGCAGAAAAGTTAAGTTTTTTAAATCATTTATAGTTAGTAGAGGTGTAGACATAAAATGGAACTTAAAAAAAATAAATATTATGCTTTTTAAAGCCTAGATATTACGACTATAAAAAGTAAAAATAAAAGTATTCAAATACAAATAAATAAATACACAGTTGCGTAAAAGCTCTGGTTTCGGAAAAAAAGTATTCTAGAAAAAATAAAAAAGTATATATTTATATATAAATAAATATAATAAACCATAATAGTTAGAAAATTACAAAAGTATAAAACTTATGTTTAGTAAAAAAAAAAAAGAAAAATTCATATGAATTAAAAGTTTGTGAGAAATATAAAAAAGCCTCTTAAAGTTGTATTAACTAACGGCTGATTGATGATGTTAATGGGTTAGACTAAAACTAATAGTTAATTGAAGCTGTTGTACCATAAAAGCCTAAAATAAATTATTGGACCAAAATTGATAATTTTAAGAAACCATAGGGATCAAAACCGAAATTTTCTCTAGTTTTTATTATGGCATTTTTAAGTTTTTATTTTGTTAGATTCTCTCTCTTCAATTGGTTGTTAGTTGAGTCAACCCGATCAGGTTTCGGGATAACCGGGTCAGGCTAGTCAGACTTTCAAAAAAAAAAATCTAATTCGTAACCTGACCCTATCAAGGTTCGGGTTTGTGTTGGTAAGGTGGGCTGAGAATGCTCTTACAGCATTCGCATCCATTCCCCTCTATTCAAACCTAATATTATAATAAAAATCACTATTTTTTTCTTCTCCTACTTAATTAAATGATATTTTGTAATACCTTTGTAATTAACCTTTCTTTTTCATCCACTCACAAACTCTTAAAAAAAAATTAGAAAAACTAACACGGTGCAATAATAACTTTTCAAAAAATATATAGAAAATCAATACATTTTCTCTCTTCACCACTTAGATCATGTGTAGTGGGCTACAAATTGAGACGACAGGGGATGATTTCTTGCAGGAACACAAAGTGTTTAAAGGATTTACTTTTGTTAAATCATTTTAACTCAAGGTGTTTAAAGGCTTTGCTTTTGCTGCTTCTATGTTTTACCTTTCATCCATCAAACGTTATCTCTTTTAATGTTATTTCCGCTGATTAAAATTATTAAAGTTAGATATGGAACTTTTCATGGAAAATCTTGCTAGCTAATCTTTGAGCAATCAAATTATGAGTTGTCGATTACAAGAGCATCCCTTGTAATCCCATTTTAAGAACAAGCGTAATGGGGCGTTATATCGTAAAGACGCCCAAAAAACGCCTGTAAACCATCACCCTTGGCGTTATATGGACTTGATGGTGGGGTGGCGTTTTTAAAAAACGCCTAACTAATTCCATCGATTTCTTGAACAAAGCAACATTATCTTGACCCTTCCAAATTATTATGGATAGTAATGAAAATTAATTGAGATGAGAGAATAAAAGAATAAACTAGAAGCCTAGAATGATCAGATTTTTTTAGAAGAAAACGGCTTTGCAACTGCAAATGGTTAGATGAAGAAGAAGAAAAAACCTAACCAAAATTGTGTTTTTATTTTATTTTATTTTATTTTATTATTATTATTATTATTGTAAGCCAAAGAACAATCTTACAAAGTATAATAATAGAATTATTTTACAAACCAAAACACATCATATGTTGGCACGATTGAGGAGCAATAGTGTGGATGATAATGAATGAAATATCTTTGTTTTTATTGGATATGCGTTTTTTTTTTAATTTTAATGAAATATTTTATTAAGTTTGCACCTTTTTTTAGTGAAGTATTTTAGGTTTTCTATCAAGAATTTTTATGTTACATTTTAATTTAGAAAATAATTAAATAAAAAGATTATAAAAGTATCTAATTATTTGATAATGATTAAAGAGACGTGAAAATAGCTTGAACCATTACACTTGCTAAAGTACCTCTAGTGACATTGCGTCCACAATAGAAAATGACACTAAAATATTTGAATCACTACGGAGCTGTTTGGGATTTCTTATTTTTACTTTCTTATAACTTATAATTTATGATAAGTTAAAAAAAAGTTTTTGGGTTTCTTTATTCTGTGAGAGAAAATGTTAATAAGTTACACTTTTGTAACTTATAACTTCTCATTATAAGTTATAAGGCGGTGAAAATAAGGAATCCCAAACAGATTTGCTCTAAGTGTTTTTTGTGTTCAGTGGTACACCAATTACTATCTTTCTCTTTGTTGCACTAATCACGAGGTCCTAAAAGTGCTATTTCTCTCAAGTCTCACCTATCACTTCTCTCCGGTCACACTCAATAAACATTTTTTATATTTTAGTGTTTTGTAGAGTAAATAATCTTTATGTTCTCTCCTTCGTATCACTCTTTCTCTCATCAAAAACATCTTTTAAAAACATTTATTGTAGATGCTCTAAGATTTGTAGTTCCTAGCATAATTAGTGTTGGACAACTCTGATTAATTTGAATCTAGTGGATCGTGCCTTCAAGACATCCCTTCCTAACAACTTAACACAAGATTTTTGAACGTTTTTATTATACCTAGTTTTACATTGGCGTGAGCAAACGGGTCTCAACCACAATACCTGACCCGGACCCTATTAAAGGTTTCTTAGGGCCCAGGCAACGACCCTATTTGGTTCACGCTCACCCATAGTTTTAAATGAGAAGCCATAAAAATAGGTATAATCTAAATAAATGCACATTGTTGTTACAACAGATAACGAGACATAGTACTGGTATCTCCAGGGGTTCGAAGCTTAAAAAGTTCCACAAAACAAACACAACCGTTAGCTCACTGCATGAGGGAACATGGAAGAAGTGATGTCGAACCTGAGGTACTTAAGGCACCGTTTTATAGTCGAAGAGAGCTGGACTTGGTCGTCATGCAAACCCTTGAAGGGGTAACACATCCTTCATCTTTTCAGAATCACAGAGGAGACTATTCTCTTTTCGGAAAAGGAAGACCATTACCACTGGATAATAGATGGGCCTCCATTTCACCGAAGTCAGCACTGATATCTTGGTCTATGAGCGTGAGATGTCACTATTACTCCGGAAGATACTATTTGACTCGTCGAAGCATCTAACTGTAGCCAACTATGCCATCACACATTTATGATAGAGATGTATAAAAAATAGCACGTAGACGTTACACTTTTTATATCTTTGTTATGGTTTGTTAGTTTAATTTTGATATTATTGTACCTCGGATCTGTGTGAAATTTTGTGATCAGGGTGGTTTTTTAATTTATACTTTTATATGTACTATTTCGTTAAATTTATTGATTTTTAGTTTTTCAATTTACACTTTTAATTTTTCATAAATATCCTATATTTTCCTTTTCGTTAATTCTAATTTAAAAAGGCTAATAACTTTAAAGCATGTTAACTTATAACTAAATTTATTGAGGTTTGATCAAACACAAATTAAATTTGTGTGTAAATTGTGAGAATCAAATAGTGTAATTATATAATTATATTGTAGTGTAATTGTAATTACATAGTTACACTATATTGTATACTAGTTTTTATCCCCTGTATTACGGGGGTTGTTTTATATATTTTATTTTTTAATATTTATTTTTTGGATTTTAATTTTTTTTATTTTAAGAAAAGTTAATAATATACTTAAGCCATGTTTGAGATTCCTTATTTGCACCTCCTTTTGACTTATATAAGTTGTTTTTGATAAGTTACTCCCTCCAAACTTATCAAAACCTCCTTTTTCCTTCTTTAAAAAACTTAAAAAAGTCACATTACCCACCACCTTTTTAATTAATAAAAGTTAATCAGTTACAAGAAGGACAAAATAAGGATTCCCAAACACTCCATTAGGGTTTGATGATGAAATGGTTTCACAAATAAATAATATGCTATAACCTGTTTAAAAGCTATCTAGATTTGGTGATCCATGACCCGCTTATTTGTTTTCACTACAAAATTGTTTCTTAATTATAAATAATATCCTTTTTAAAAAAAATCAGATATTAATTTTTAGTATATCCCTATTTTATAGGATTTTCACATCAAATATTTGGTAAGATTAATTTTTAATTTAATGAGATGTTATAACCCGTTTAAGAGCTATCTGGGTTTAGTGAGACCTATAACCATGAATTCGGGTGAAATGCATAAGAAGCCTCCATTTACAAATAAAACAATCTGGTGGCCTGATAAAATTTAAGGAGCAACCAGAGAGCTTTTAAAGGCTTTCGTTTATATATATACTAGATTTTATCCCTCGTATTACGTGGGCTGTTTTACATTATTCGTTTTTAATATTTATATATGTATATTTGGATTTTAATTTTATTTATTGTAAGAAAGTTAATAATTAATATACATGAAGTTTGATGATGAAATGGTTTCACAAATAAATGATATGTTATAATCCGTTTTAAAAGTTATCTGGGTTTGGTGATACCCATTACCCATTTATTTCTTTATTATAAAATTGTTTCTTAATTTTAAATAATATTTTTTTAAATAAAATATGATATTAATTTTTAGTATATCCCTATTTTATAGGATTTTCATATCAAATATTTGATTAGATTAATTTTTAACATAATGAGATATTATAACCCGTTTAAAAACTATCTGGGTTTGATGAGACATTTACCCGTGAATTCGGGTTAAATGCGTGAGAAGCATTCATTTACAAATAAAGCAATATGATGGCTTGAGAGAATGGCTGTTTTACATTTTTCGTTTTTAATATTTATTTTTTGGATTTTAATTTTCTTTATTGTAAGAATGTTAATAATATACTTAGGGTTTGATGATGAAAAGGTTTCATAAATAAATGATATGTTATAACACGTTTAAAAGTTATCTGGATTTGGTGACCCATGACTATCTTATGTTTTTTACTATAAAATTGTTTATTAATTATAAATAATATTCTTTTCTTTTTAAATTTGATATTAAATTTTAGTATATCCCTATTTTATAGGATTTTCATATCAAATAATTGGTAAGACCAATTTTAAATTTAATGAGATGATATAACCCGTTTAAGAGTTATCTGGTTTTGGTAAGACCTATACCCATGAATTTGGGTTTAATCAATGAGAGATCTCCATTTAAAAATCAAGCAATCTAGTGGCTTCCATAAAAGGGGGAGCGACCACATCACGACATGTAAGATTTTAGGAGTTTCGTTTATATATATATTATAGAGTTTCGTTTATATATATATAATTACACTATTTAATTCTTTTATACTGAAACTTTCAGGAAATTTCCACAGTATTCAATTATATTGAATTGGAAGTAGTTGTTGACTTTAACTTACATTGTATGAAAGTCGACGTTAAGAACTAGGTCCCTTATCAAAAGTAGTTGTCAATATAGTTCTTGACTTCAAGTCTTCCATACTAGTTGGTTAGGGAACTTGAAGTCGTCCATATTGAAGTGAACTTTTAGGAAGACTTTAGTGGATATCAATAATAGATAATATCTCCCGAGATATATTTGATAGATATTTAGAAGATATTTTAGAGAGAGAAATTTGAATTCGGTTAGATCATTCCTATTTACAAAGTAACTCAACCAAATCTTTACTATAAAATTAGGTTTTATCTATTATATTACGAGTGTTGTTTTACATTTTTCATTTTTTAATATTTATTTTTTGAATTTTAATTTTATTTGTTGTAAAAAGCTAATAATATACTTAAGGTTTGATGATAAAAGGGTTTCACAAATAAATGATATGTTATAACTCGTTTAAAATCTATCTGGATTTAGTGACCCATGGCCCGCTTATTTTTTTTTACTATAAAATTGTTTCTTAATTATAAATAATATATATTTTTTTAAAAAAACTCGGATATTAATTTTTGACAGAATTACAAATTTTGTCCTTTAAAAAAAGCCAAATTACGGTTCGTGTCCTTTTCTTACTTTCCTTGCAGGCGGTGTACTTTAAACTTTTTTTTTCTACAAGTTTTGTCCTTTACGCTAACTGGGTTAGAAAAAGTCAGTTAAATCCCCTCACGTGAGGTGCATGTGAGGGCATATTGGTCTTTTTGCCTACCCTGCAACTTCTTCTTCTTCTTCTTCTTCTTCTTCTTCATTTTGCAGATCTTTACCTTCCCCTCCTTTCTCTCTTATTTCTCTCTCTACGCCACCACCATCACCATACCACAACCACTCCGCCCATGGATATCCTCAAACACCATCACCACCGCCACCACAGCTCCAGCTCCGACCACTCCTATGACGCAGACGCCGCCACAGCTCTGCCACCAGCCACTCCGGCCATGAATTAAGATCTGCGATTTCGATTTTTCAGATCTGCGACCACCAACCACAGCTCCGTACACCGCCGCCACCAACCACTCCGGCCACCACCACAGCTCCGCCACCACCGCTCCATCTCCGTCACTGCTTATTCGCCACCACCACAGCTCCGCCACCACCGCTCCAGCTCCGACCACTCCTATGATCAGTGAATAAGAGGTTGAAGAAGAATCAGCAGAGGTTGCTCAGGTGGCCGGAATTTCTGATGGTCACCTGAACCATCACCTCCGATTTCCCCAATTTTAAGCAAGCAACAACTGAACCCTAGCGTAACCGTAACCGGCCGTAACCCACCCAAATCCGTAACCCTAATCGCCGCATCATAACCCCCTCCAGCCACCCACCAGCACCAAATTCGTAACCCACCCATCATAACCCTAATCTCCGGAATTTCTAATCGCCGCATCATAACCCACCCAAATTCATAACCCTAATCCACCCAAATCCACCACCACTACCGTAACCCACAACCGTCGCCACCACACTCCACCAACACCACCATCCTCGCGACACTTTATCTGTTGAGGTTAGTAATTAAAGGGTTTTTTTTTGTGGTGGTGTGGCGTTGCGCCGGTGGTGCGATGGTAATGGTGTGGTGATGGTTGTTTAGAACTAAAAAGAAGAAGGTGAGGGTGAAGTTGCAAAGTTGCAGACATTAGAATTATTATATATATATATATATATTCTTTTCTTTTTTTTTATATTTAAAGACATATTAGAATTACAATTATGCCCATCACATGTCTGGCACATGTCATACTTAACTGCGTTTTTCTAACCCAGTTAGCGTAAAGGATATAATGTGTAGAAAAAAAATGTTTAAAGTACACCGTCTACAAAGAAAGTAAGAAAAGGACACGAACCGTAATTTGGCTTTTTTTAAAGGACAAAATTTGTAATTCTGTCTTAATTAATTTTTAGTATATCCCTAGTTTATAGGATTTTCATATCAAATATTTGGTAAGATTAATTTTTAATTTAATTAGATGTTATAACCTGTTTAAGAGCTATCTGGGTTTGGTGAGACCCATACCGTGAATTCGGGTCAAATGCATGAGAATTATCCATTTACAAATAAAACAATTTGGTGGCTCGAGAGAATTTAGGAAGCAACCAGAGAGTTTTAATGGTTTTGTTTATATATATTATAGATTGATTTCTCTCTTTTTCATCTACCTAATCCAACCAAACCAAACTTTCAACACTCATTAGCAACCAAAACTTCACTATTTTATTATAAAAATATATTTTTTACAAACTTTTTTTAATAAAATTATATCGTGTTTTAAAAAAACTAACTAAACAAGATTGTGTTTTTAGATTTTTTGAAAAAACTTATTAAAAGTTATTAGAGAAAAGCATTATTAATGTTAAAACTAATTAGTATGAAAAGAAAAGGAAAAATGAATTAAAATGAGAACCAATCATGTAATACCATGTGGCATTGAAGGTGTTGAAATCTTGTGGTTCAAACTAGTTTGCTTCAGCGACCCATTTTTCAAGCTTTTTCATTTTATTTTTTCTAAGTAGTGGTACAACCCAATCCCAATTCACCAATGAGTATGGGCTTAGTAAATATTTTTTGAGCTTTAGTTTTTATCTCAATGTAATTTATTCTCTATAAATAGAGGTTTATGATTTCAATAATATTATTCAAAAATTCGATCCCATTAACGTTTGTATGTTTGCATGGTATCATAGCCTAAATTAAAAAAAATCCTAGTGCGTTCTTCATCATAATCGTTGCTTTTTTCATCTTGGTCTCGATCAAAGATGACAAGCAAGAAGGACGATGTCGATCAAAGTAGCAATCAAGGAGACATGGCAACTTCTCTCCATCCGTCACATTCATTAACTGACATCCAAATAAAGATTCGCTAATTAGATGGAATGAAGGTTTCGTCCTCATTGTGGACAAAGCTTTTCAAGCTTCACGCAAAAGCCTACAAACTCTTACGACATATCGATGGTATTGATGCACCTAAACTGGCATATGAAGAATATGTTTGAATGGTCGGAACATGATTCTTTGGTGATACACTGATACAAGGATTTATAGTACCGTGTTTGATACCTTACTAGTTTGAGTTATTGAAAACGACACGACTACATGTGTGGTATGGTTAAAATTGAAGCAATCTTTAAGGCTGAGGGGTGTGGGGGCTCTAACGGGGGCGCGAGAGCCCCTCCGCTCGCGCCCCCAGGCGCGAGCACCACACCACCGGGGCGCGAGAGGGGCGCGAGCACAAAAAACAAAGCAGGCGCAAGCATGTTAGCGGGACCAAGCTGGCGTAAAGGGGCATGGGAAAACGTGAAAGAGCCGTTGGACATTAAAATTGAGCCGTTGGGCTCTTATTTAATAAAAAAAAAAGTTTTTTCTTCCTATATATAACCCATTTCATATAAAACAATTACCACAACTTCAAAAAAAAACCCAAAATCAACCCATCTTCCCAATTTTTTTTTTAAAAAAAATGTCGTCGTACTCGTCTGATTCCGACTCCTCCGAAGAGGATGATTTGCTTCTTCATGTAGAGGGAGTTTTGACCGCAACCGTGGTCAATCTCTTGCAAAATCAAGCCCATCAACCTCGAGTCCCGAGGGTTAGAGCACCACCTCGTGATCGTGATCGATCGGGTGCTAACGATACTTTGATTAGGCATTATTTTAGCCCTCAACCGGTATATGAGGAGTCGGATTTTCGAACTCGTTTCCGAATGAGCAGACAATTGTTCATCTAGCAAGTGATTTAGAGGCACGGTATCCCTTTTTTCAACAAAGGGAGGATGCTAGGGGTCTCCCCGGTTTTACCCCTCTTCAAAAATGCACGGCTGCTATCCGTCAATTAGCGTACGGCATCTCGTCGGACGCTTTGGATGAGTATTTACAGATGTCGAAAAGGGTTGCACGTGAATCCCTTCATTTTTTCTGCCAAGGTAAAAAACATTAATTTTACTTTTTATTAAATATTTATTACATTTTGTAATATATATTATACGTAGGAGTCATATCGACTTACGCTCGGAGATATCTGCGTAAACCTACAATGTATGACATCCAACGCATATATGAGGTGCATGCAGAAAAACATGGTTTTCCTGGGATGCTAGGTAGCATCGATTGTACGCATGTTGGATGGGCTATGTGTCCAACGGCCTGGCGAGGTCAGTTCCACCGTGGTGATCATGAAGGGCCGACCCTTATACTTGAGGCGGCGGTGTCACAGGATCTTTGGTTTTGGCATGCTTTTTTTGGTGTTGCTGGGTCAAATAACGACCTTAATGTTATCGATCAGTCAAATTTGATCAACGACCTTATCGACGGGGTTGAACCACCTCAATCTTTTGTTGCAAATGGAGAACTCTTCAAGTACGGGTACTATCTGGTCGTTGGTATTTACAACGAATGGGCTTTGTTAGTTCAAGCTTTTACAGATCCAATCGCCGACAAACGGAAGTATTTTACGAAGAAGCAAGAGTCTGCTAGAAAAGATATTGAAAGAGCTTTTGGAGCTATAAAAAAACAATATTATGTTCTGGCGAACCCGATACGTTATTGGACTCGGGAGAGGATAACGGACGTCGTCTACAGGTGTCTGATCCTACACAACAAGACGTTAGAAGACGAGGGCAAAGCTATCTGCCAAAACTACCAAGGTGACATTCCGCCACAACCGTCCACAATCAGTGATCAACAAAAACTTCATAACATAGCAAATATCAAGAGCCGTGAGATACACATGGATCTTCGACATGAGTTGGTTGAACATTTGTGGGCGAGGCGACCCGATGATCTTGTATTAGATTAGTGTTATTATTAAGTATTATTGCTTGTTTAATTTTCAGTATGTTTTTTTTTTGTAATTTGAATTTTAAAAAAAATATGTGTTTTTTTAAATAATTTATGAGTTTTTTTAATAATACGTTTTTTTAATACATTTATAAAAAAATAAAAAAAAAATCCGCTGGAGCCCCTGCTGGAGCCCCTCCACACCAGGGTCAGGGGCTTCAGCGGGGGCTCCAACACCCACCTTATCCAGTTTCTCTCTCTGCCACACGTCACAATATTATTGGCTGGAGCCCCCACTCGCGCCCCCGTTAGAGCCCCCCACACCCCTCAGCCTAATAAACGATCACGAGCAACGCCCCAGAATAAGAATTTTCAAACCTCTTGCTCAGTTATGCACATCCATCGATGATTATTGTCAGAAGCTCAAGGATCTAGACTTCTTTACAAGTAGTTTGGGGTTTCTGCAAGAATAGGATGCCGTTGGTTCAATTATGAATCAAACAACACCCACATGGGACAAGGCTCATACAATGATCCATATCGAGCAATAACATGGCGCCACCTGACAACAACACCACACCCGCAGACAAACCCATTTGCCTTAGAATTAAAGGGCATTTTAGTCCTAAAACCCAAACTTTCACTTATTTATTTTCTTAATGTTAAAATACAAAAAGTTTAGTATAAAAATTTAATACAAAAAATCCTTCTTAGATTGAATTAACGAATATATATATACTAGATTTTATCCCCCGTAATACGGGGATTGTTTTACATTATTCGTTTTTAATATTTATATATGTATATTTGGATTTTAATTTTATTTATTGTAAGAAAGTTAATAATTAATATACTTGAGGTTTGATGATGAAATGGTTTCACAAATAAATGATATGTTATAATCCGGTTTAAAAGCTATCTGGGTTTGGTGATACCCATTACCCGTTTATTTTCTTTATTATAAATTTGTTTCTTTTCTTAATTATAAACAATATATTTTTTAAATAAAATATGATATTAACTTTTAGCATATCCCTATTTTATAGAATTTTCATATCAAATATTTGATGAGATTATTTTTTAATATAATGAGATGTTATAACCCGTTTAAGAGCTATCTGGGTTTGGTGAGACCTTTACCTTTGAATTCGGGTCAAATGCGTGAGAAGCCTTCATTTACAAATAAAGCAATCTGATGGCTAGAGAGAATGGTTGTTTTACATTTTTCGTTTTTAATATTTATTTTTTGGATTTTAAATTTCTTTATTGTAAGAAAGTTAATAATATACTTACGGTTTGATGATGAAAGGGTTTCATAAATAAATGATATGTTATAACCCGTTTAAAAGCTATCTGAATTTGGTGACCCATGACCCGCTTATGTTTTTTGTTATAAAACTGTTTATTAATTATAAATAATATATTTTTCTTTTTAAATTGGATATTAAATTTTAGTATATCCCTATTTTATAGGATTTTTATATCAAATAATTGGTAAGATTAATTTTTAATTTAATGAGATGTTATAACCCGTTTAAGAGCTATCTGGTTTTGGTAAGACCCATACCCATGAATTTGGGTTAAATCAATGAGAGGCCTCCATTTAAAAATCAAGCAATCTGGTGGCTTTCATAAAAGGGGGGAGCGACCACATCGCGACACATAGGATTTTAGGGTCTTCGTTTATATATATTATAGATATATGTAAGAATGTTGTCATTGTGTAAAATTAAGGAAAATGCTCAATTTATAATTGTTATGGTGTCCAAGATTTCTTTTTCTTTGGCTAAACAATATATTGAATTCCAAGTTATTTCACGAGTCATGCTATAACCAATCCAAGATAAGTTTGTCACGTGACAAATGTCAAAACCGAGTCCAAGATACGTTCATCAAAGAACTTATTTTTAATTATTTGTAGCATTGTAAATTTAATTTTGAGTTGCATAACTTATGTTAAAACCATACCAATCGAAGGCACAATAATTCATCGTCGCAACACGGCAGGTACAAAACTAGTTTGATATTGTTTAGATGAAGTTACTTCGATATATTATCGAGGGAATAGTTGTCGATAATATCTCAATATTCTATTGGTATGTGTCGTATGCTCCAACGTAGATGACTTATCAGCCTCTGGAAAAGACTTGTAAGCCACATAAGAAAACCCATTTGTAATCTTGGAGAAGTAGCCATGGATAGTCCCACGCCACATTTTTCTTGTAATTCATGAAAACCAAATTACCTATTACCTGAAAACTGTTACAAAGTTGTCTGTCGATGATACTCATTTGTTAAGTAATGAAAATTACCCTCGTCATCGTCGCCGGCATCCATCGTACTCTTGTAATCATTTCCACCACTCATGATTTCAAAATTTATTTCTTATTTTCAAAATTTAGATAAATCTTTTTCAAAGTATTTCTTGTTTTCAGATATTGTTTTACATAATCCCATTTTATTTTTAGATATGACTTTTCTTGTTTTTGATCGAATATTTTTTGCTTTTAGACATGGATTTAGTCAACATCGTGGCTTTTTTCTTGATTCTCAAAACACTTAAAAGAGAGTCATATCCATAAGACTTGGAATTTGACATTAATTATTTTGGAAAATACCAACCATTTTTTCCTTTACTCTTCTATATTTATATAGATTGTCCACGCCTCTCAAAAATCATTCTTACCTTCTTGTAATTCATAATGTATATACTTGATGAGGTTGTAGAGGCTAGTTTATCTTCTCCGTCAACAATGTATGACATATTTTTAAGTTTTAGAGGCGCTGACACGCGTCTTAATTTCACCAATCACCTCCACACCACCCTCGTGAATGCCAACTTCACAACCTTTTTGGACGATAAAGGGATTCAAACTGGAGAGTTTTTGAAACCCGAATTGGAGAATGCAATTAAAGCATCAAAGGCTTCTATCATTGTGTTGTCTGAGAATTACGCTTTTTCATCATGGTGTCTTGATGAACTTGTGATGATCCTTGAACAACACAGGAAGTGCAACCAAATCGTTATACCTGTTTTCTATCATGTTGAGCCTACTCATGTCCGGAAGCAACAAGGTAGCTTTGGAAAAGCAATGGAAAAGCATAATCTGAAGATGGAGGCGGAGATAAACGTGCACGAAAAACGTAAGTTGGCTGAGAAGATGGAGATATGGAAGAATGCACTCGTACAAGTTTCTAATTTAAAAGGGAAGGATGCAAAGGGCCGGTAAGTGTAACCATCTCATCTCACACATGATAATTTAACTTTATATGATTATATCATTCCATCTATAAATCAAGAATCAAGAGATAATCGTAGGTCTGTAAACGAACCGAACGCTTGATGAAATGCTCGTGAACCTTTCGGTGGGAAGTTCGTATATGCTTGTTTATTTAATAAACGAACAAACATGAACAAAAAATTTGTGTTCGTTTAATTATATGAATGAACATAAACACATATTTCATTCATTCATTTATGTTCGTGAGGTTTGTGTATTTATGTATATTTATATTCGTTTATGTATTTTTTTTTAATCGAAGTTTTATATAATTTACTATAAAACGATTACAATAAAGTGGCAGGCAAACGGGCAACAAGCTGCGCCGCAACCCCCTTTTGAACAGCAAAGCCAATCCTGCTAAAAACGAAGCTTTGAGACCTAGAAGCTGAAGAGGTTCCGTGTACGACGCGCTGAACTCTACTCAAAAATTTCACAGCCTCTGGAGCCAGAAAACCAAATGTATCAAAGGCAAATGGTAGAAAGACATGTTGATTATCTAAACAAGCTTTCTCGTGTTTAACAACTTTGCCCGATTCAGCCTTCAACGCAGCCTGACCCACAACAAACCCACGGTCCCTGAGCCCAACAAGAGGAGACACTCCTGTAAGATCCACACAAGCGTGTTTCCCCCCTGCCCACCCGAACACAAGAATATCAGCTGGTCGTAAAGTAGACCTCCCTTCAATAGGATCCGTGAGAAAGTTAACAGGGGCCTCCTTTATGTATTAATAGAAAATAATTAAATATTATCTATATAAGTCATCTATTTAAATATTTTATATATGTTCTTTTGCATTCATTTAAGTGTGTTCATTTACATTTGTTCATATATGTTCGTTTATCTTTGTTCAGTCATGTTCATTTATGTTTTTGAACTGTTTGTTTAGATTTTAACCAAGCAAACATAAACAAACATGAGCAAAAAAATATGTGTATGATTACGTGTTCGTGTTCGTTTAAAGTTATATGAACGAACACGAACATGACCTTTTTCGTATTCGTTTGGTTCGTTTACAAGCCTGGTGTCACACCCCGAACAAAAGCGGCGAAACATGTCGGGGCGCGACGTGATTGTTTCAATGCACCCGACACTATTAAATAAACAATATTTAAGCAACTCATTCATTTCATTTAACATCAAATACAACACAACATGTTCATTACAAATAAACAAAGTACAGGAACATAAATAGTTCATTTTATTAATAACCTAACGGTGTAAAATAAACTAACGTCTTCAAATCTTTAATCAACCAATAATCAAACCTGTAACGTTGCATAAAATATATTTTGTCAACACGAATGTTGGTGAGCAATTCCATGATTTTTTGTGTATATATAATGTAACACCCCGGCATTAAGCGGAATACGCCCGGGTGCAACGTACAGATCAGTCATAAGCTCGTAACACTATTAATAGTGACAATATATTTATTTTATTCAAAAATTTCACAAGTACACAAATAGTTTGATAATGAGACAAACAAAATTACATGTAAATGAAACAAATATTATTCATTGAAATAATCTTAAGGTATAACTACTTTTCTTGTCCTGACACGTCATCGTATCAACCTGCAACACGCATAAAATAATATGTTTTGTCAACAACACATGCTGGTGAGTTTTCATAAGTTTTTGCGTATATAAATATATATAAAATGCGTGATTCAACGATCGTCATGCAATAAATATTCAAACATAATGTAAATGAAATCAAATAGTATCATCCTCCCATTCATTAAGCCGAAGCCGTAGAAGTCGGGGAAATGAGAACCACCTTACGTAAACAACCGAAGTGGTTACTTTAGACGGCGCAGGTACGTCCTGTCGGACCCTCCCACTATGTGTATGAATTTGCGTTTGCGTAACTTCCACCATAAAAACAGTAAACACGTTGCACATAATTCACGTATAATCATAAACAACATGCAAGAATAATATTAACATGTACGATAAATGTGAATCGTTTTATAAACAAGCGCATAACTAACTAAATAAAAACTTGTGATATGCTACACCCCAAAAATATTAAAAGCGTTACAAAGGGCTATGAAAAACTCACCCGCTAAATAAGCGAGACGAGCAAATAAGCGAAAATAGCTTTGAGTGAGTGAACCGATAAAGTTTGGTTCAATGAGCGACTTTAGATAAATAAATAACTAGGATCAAAATGAGATTGAAGAGAATAAGGAAAAGGTGGCCGATATGTTCGGTTTATAATTCTTAGACGAAAACGTTTGTTAAAAATATATTTTTATTTTATTTTACTTTTATTAGTTGAAAGAAAAAAAGTTAGTTCTTTGGTTTTAAGTTGATTTATTTTAGCCTTAGGAAAATAGTAGGTTATAGTAATTATTAGTTAATTTTAAATGGTTTCGGTTCGTTTCCGAGCCGAATATTATTTACTAAAACAAGTTTAACGAATGGTTCATGTTTTTGGTTGGACATGAACTCGGTTTGATTCGGGTTCATGTCTAACATGCTTTAAATGATAAGATGACATCACATGTTGGAAAATCTTAGTCTTGTTAGTTTTTAACATAAAACTTATTTTTAACCGAACATTAACGTGCCGACGAGCGATAGTGAAAACACAACCACGGTTTTTAATTTAGAGTGACAACATGATGATTATCACATGATATGTTGTACATAAATAACACAATAATTACCCAAGGATGGATTATCAAAGAATAAAGAATAACTTGAAGCTTCAACTTTAGCACAAATTGAAAAGTAAGAACACAATTGAGAGTGTAAAGTGTTGTGATAAATAATTTGTAGAAGTTTGAGAGGCTTTATATATGCTTTAAATCGTTAACAACAAAGTTGAAGTGATTAATTGCATAAGCTAGTCATAAGGCTAGTCTTAAGAAATAGTAATCTCCAAATTAATGAGCTTTGACCTAATTTGGTGAAGGATGAAGTTAATTATCAACAAAAAAAATAGTCTAGGTTCATTCAAGACTTGGAAAAACGAGTCAAAGGGCGGGAATTTAAAGAGGATGAGAAGAAGGCGGTTGACCCATCTTGAAGAACACCAATAATTATAAACAATTAAATAACACAATCAAATACACAATAAATGCGGAGATTTTATTAATAATTGACGATCCGAAAAGTATCAAAATTTTAAAATAGGTCGGGTTTTCGGGTTTTTAAAAATGACAAATGTCACATATAATATGAGACAAAATCCATAACTCTTATGCGAAACCGTAAATAATAACAACAATTGCGGTATATAAATCATAAATAAATGAGGCTCCTTTCTAATAGGTAAAAATACCAAATTACAAGGAGGAGCGTATGATCATACCTATTGAGGATGAAGTCAACCAACAAAAGCAATAAAATTTAACAATTAATCATATGAGACATATAACACACAATCGAGCAATTATTTTAAGTAACACATAAACTAGAGTTTGCGGTTTGAGAATTCGAATCTTAGATCATTTTTGTTTAAGTAAGTATGCAAGCTACACCCAAAGTATAAAACCGAAAACGGGGATCAAATTACTCACTTTGAAAATAGTGATATCGATGAAGAAAACTTAGAATAATAATATTAATCTTCAAGAAAGCGAGCCGACGATTTAACGTGCGTGCCCTAGATTGAAAGACCTTGAGTTAATAATGAGTCTTGAAGATGAGATATAAATGGTATAAAAGTTCATAAAACAAGGCGTGGGTTTTTGAGAGTTTAAGTTATATTTTACAAAATGCGGTTAAATAAAGTAAGCATAACATGAAATGGTTTTACATGAAACCGGGCCTTTGATGTTTAGTTTTACTCAACCTTTGTTAAGTTTTACATAGGGGAGTTGGTTTAGTGCTAGTGTGCATGATCCCGCTAATGTAAGCATCAAAATCCTACTTTTAAGATTTGTTCGGTTTAGTCGATTCGAGACTTGAAAAAGTAGCAAATCCACATCCAATTTACCAAACATTTTAAATATACGAATAACTTCAATAAAAAAGTAGCTTAAACAAGTTTGAGGAAATTTATCAATTAAAGTCCCAAAAACTCGGGTTTAAGCGAGTGTAAGTCGGCCCGATCTCGTTATAAAACCAAGTTTGGTTTCAATACACCATAATCTTAGAAATATAAATATTATAAAGTGCAACATGCGTTAAAAAGGTTTGGAAAGATTTTTGATGGTTTGAACGGTGACTAGCTCGTTAAGACGAGTAGTTCGACTTTTACTCGGTTTTTACGAAACTTGGTTTAAGCCCAAGATTTGTTCTAACACTTCCAAAATCTGAAGTAACATGAGTAATATAAAATAAAACATAACAAAAAAATAAGTTTAACTTTTGTTGTTTTGAACATTAGTTAACTTGCTAAAACAAGTGTTCGGTTTTACTTGGTTTTTACCCGAAACTTGGGTTCAAGCCGAGGCTTGTTCTATACTTCCATATCAACCATATAATGACTAAAATATGAAGAAAAACTCAGACCTAAAGTGTTTGATGCAATATAGTTGCTTAAAAGCTAACTAAAGTTCTTAAACGAGTGTTCGGTTTGGTTCGGTCCTTGACTCGGTATGAAACCGAGGATGGTTGCTTAAAAGTTAATTAAAGTGTTTAAACGAGTGTTCGGTTTGGTACGGTCGTTGACTTGGTATGAGAGCGATGATGGTTGCCACATGTCCAAAATCATAGAACTAAAATATAGTAAAATTTCAATATTTAAACTCAAGCAAGAAAGTTAAGCGAACAAACTTCCCGAAAATGACCAAACGAGCTTAAAATGCATAAATACGTGTTTGAAGGTCCAAAAGGCTTAAAAAATATGAAAATGGTTTTCTTAACATATATTAACTTAGAACAACTTAAAATATCAAAAATATATATACCTGAAAAGGATTGAAATGTAAGAATCGGTTCCGTTGACTTTTAAAGTCAAACTTAAGCAAAACTAGCTAGAACAGCTTGCAAGATCAAACACTTTGGGGGAAGGAAGTGAAAATGAGCAGGAGAAAATGGATAAAATAGTGGG
This sequence comes from Bidens hawaiensis, assembly GCF_021521415.1. Taxonomy (NCBI): domain Eukaryota; kingdom Viridiplantae; phylum Streptophyta; class Magnoliopsida; order Asterales; family Asteraceae; genus Bidens; species Bidens hawaiensis. The sequence continues at coordinate 213,136 of NW_027494757.1, forward strand.
GTATTTATAGGGGAGTATTAGGGTTTGAGGGGTTGGATAAAACTTTTACCCAATGGATAACTGGAACACTTTGATGCTTTATTAAAAGAAATGAGTTTTGATTTAAATAAATTATAACCAAAGATAAAAACATGTTTGGAGGGTTTTAGAATAATTATGAGTTGAGTCTTGGTTGGTTTGGATGGTTACAACACGCATTCGGGCCTCAAATGAGCTTAAACGAAACAAAAAATGTTAAAAAAAGTGATTTTTTGCTAAAACGAGCTAGGGCTGCTGCGCTGTGGGCTGAGGTCAGCCTTATGCGTCACGTGAGGTGGGGTTCTCAGCCAAACTTTGCTTTTTTGGCATTTTAGTCCCTGTAGTTCATTTTAAGACGTTTTGAGCATAAAATAAGCGTTTTAAACACCGTTAAAGACTTTGGAACGAACCGACAAGTATGAAACATGACTATAACATAAAATTCTTTGTCTTATTAAGGTGCAATGATTCGAAAGCCAAAACGGGTTGGGTTTATAATATAAAAAGAGTACAAATGTGCACCGAAAATGACGAATGTCACAGTATTCCCTACTTTTGAAAATTTCGTCATGAAATTAGAAAGTAGCTACGACAAAAGTATGTGGATACTTATCTTTCATAACGATTTTGCGTTCCCAAGGAAATTCTGCACCACGCCGTGATTCTAACGTACGTAGACTAACCAGATGCGGCTTCACTTGGTTTGTTTCTCATTACGACCCACGATTTCAACGGGTTTTTCAATCATTTACATTGTTTTGTTGATACACACTTCGTTAGGGGTATGTGAAGATTTCCCTCGGCTAAGCACTTTTTGAAGTTCGAGACATGAAAGGTTGGATGAACACCGGTAAGTTCTTGTGGTAACTTGAGTCACATTTCCAATCCTTTGAGGATCTTGAATGAGCCTACGAAGTGGGGTGCTAGTTTTCCTTTCTTTCCAAAACAGACTACCCCCTTCCAAGGGGATACTTTGAGAAGGACAAGGTCGTCAGCTTTCGCCGTTTATCGGATAACTTTTTTGACGACTTCCAGCAGCGAGAAGATTCTTGCGAATTTGATCGATACGATTGGTAGTATCTTGAACAATCTCGGAACCGGTGATTTGGGCTTCACTAATTGTCACACCCCAACCTAAGGCAGAAATGCCTAGGCGTGAGCATGATTGCTCATAGCTCAAGGTAACTATCATACAATAATGGTGACAATATCTAATAATTTATTTTATTCCAAATAAAACAATAATATCCAAAAATAGCAAATAAATTCCAACAATAATCCATAACAAATAAAGAAATAATCTAGGTTAAAATTTAAGTAAATTGTCTTTATGATTTCCTAAAGTCTCGACTAGCAATCCAATACTTCAAGTCCTTAGTTCATGCGAAAACCTGCATATACGTAGAAAATACAATAGGTTTGTCAACAATAATGTTGAGTGAGCAAGTCATTAAGTTTTGCAATAATACATAATATGAAAAGTTGCAAAACGTAAGTAAAGCGGTAAATAAACCAAACCAATGAGCAAATAAGTGTCAAGTGAACCATTGCCAAGCGAATCGGTCGCCGGTTAAAACTAGACGGTCGTATGATCATACTATAATGAGAACATGGTGGACCTCTCCGAATGCGCAAATTAAACAAGTAATCAATTAGCAAATAAGTCTAGCAATTCACACACAATACAACGTTTGCTAATGATTAAGATATGTATAATACGAAATACTATAAGTACGTATACGCCCCCAAAATGTTTGAAAATATGTGAAAACGGTGGAATGACAAAACTCACCTTATAATAAGCGAGTTAATATGACATTAAGAAATAAACAACGAGTCTTCCGATTAACGCGCCGAACGAAGATAATCAACAGAACCTGAAACTTAACGGTGTGAAAGTATGAGTAAAAACGAACCTAACGCCGCTGGATTCAATCCAAACGGATGAGTAGAACTCAAGTTATGTCAATTTTAACGTTTAAACGAGTCGAGTCTGACCAGAATCCGAACTTCGATTCGGGAGTCGGGTTTTTTTCAGAACCCTTAAAATTTAATTATGAGAAGAAAAGTCTTCTGGACCGAACATTGAATCCGACCAGAAGTGTGAGAAAATGAGAAGTCAAAGATGTTGACTGTTTTACCCTTTATCGGGTTTTAAAGCAATTGACCAGTCAATACCCTTCAATCTCAGAAATTGATTGAAGTTTATCGACTAGTGAATGTTTATGAATGATAACTCAGTTTACAACTTACCAGGAAAGTGCACGAATGAGGAGTTATAATGAGTCAAAGGTCGTTAAGCATGCAAAGTCAACCGTTTAATGAACGGTTCTTCAACGAAACACCAAAAACCGAAGAGATTTTTGAGAGAGACAGAGAGGGTGACGGCTGAGGGATGAATATTAGGGTTTAGGTAAAGTTGTGACAGGTGATTTAAGGTTAGTTTATATAGCAAAATCTAAACCGAGCCAATTATAGTCGTTTTGGCCCGTTAAGCAAGAAATTACGTAATTAATGAAAGAATCACAGCATATATCATAAAGATCTGATCTTGGTGAATAAGAAACGAGGTATAACATGTATATCAGTTATAAAACGATTCCTTGGCCCTTAATTCTCGCGATTCATGCCGAAAATAACCGATTTTATGCCAAAAACGAACTAAGGAAACAATATAAACGAGCTGACTGTGCAACTATCCCACCGCGTCGCGCGACGGCGGGCCTAGGGCCGCCGCGCAGCTCTCCGGCGACCAGCAGGGGCAGCTTTCATGTATTGGCAGTTTTGGTCCCTCTAGTTTGAACATTGATAATTTTATTAATTATTTTGGATATATTTAGAAATATACAATAATTAAAACATGGAGGGTTAGATTTGAACATAAAGAAACTTAATAACTCACAATGCAAGGTTTTATAAAATATTAAGATCTGAATAATGCTCAGACAATGATAAACAAATATGATAAAAACCGAAATGTTACATCAATCTCGTTCCAACAAATAGGAGAACGACACTTGCGACCATTGAGAGCTTCAAATGGAGCCATACCAATGCTAGAATGGAAGCTATTATTGTATGAGAACTCAATAAGCGGAATATAAGAATCCCAATTTCCACCAAAATCAAGTACACACGATCGAAGCATATCCTCAAGGTTTGGATTGTGCGTTCGAATTGGCCATCGGTTTGAGGATGATATGCGATACTAAGATCAAGGCGAGTTCCCAAAGCATCTTGAAGTGATTTCCAAAAATGAGAGGTGAAACGAGCATCACGATCGAAGATAATGGTTAATGGTATACTATGGCGGCACATGATATCACGAACATAGATTTGAGCGAGATATTCCACGGAGTACTTCTCTCGGAACGTGATGAAGTGAGCCGATTTGGTTAATGCATTAAAAAATTCATAAATGCAGGGGCCGAGTTCAAATTTTAAGTCGAAATGGGTAAATTTACATTACGTATAAAAATTTTCGAACGAAAACATGTAAATTTACACTACTACACAAAAAACAGGGGGGGGGGGGTGCAGGGACTCACTAAATTTCGCCCCTGATGTCATCAAAATTACCACCAAATAAAAAGTCAAATGTTTTTGTTTCAACCAAATACATGAGCATCCATCTTACTACTTCCCATCGAGTTTTACTTGGAGAATCTTTGCAAGATAGTTTGAAATGTGTATGCAAAGGCAGGTTCGGCCCATGGGCTAGCGACAAGTTAGGGCTTTAGGCCCACACTTAATTAAGGCTTCTAAGTCCAAGAAAACATTATATATAGATATATTATAATGATTAAAGTAAATTCAAAGTAATGTATTGGTGTGATGGTAGGCTTAGTTGTTATTAAAGTATGAGTTCAAAACTTATAGTAAGCAGTTTATTTTCTTAACAACTGCCATAAAAAGGCCTCAAAATTTTATTTCGATTTATGCCTCCACATTCGTTGAGCCGGCCCTGTGCATAGGTGTCTTCTGTTTTACTTTTACACCTAGTCATGCCATATTTTACCAACACCTTTTGCACACAAGAATATTGAGTTAGCCTTAACTATCTCATATTTTTTTCCTTATGAATTTCCATAGCAAAGATCTTTTTAGCTTTTTTTTAACTCCTTCATATCTAACTACTCCACCATCAATAACTCTTTTGTACCTCTGATGTATTCTCTGTCTTTACATGATACAAGCATGTCATCTAGATACGACATTAAATGGACAAAATTGCCCTTGCTATACTATATAGTAAATATAACTATCATAGCAGCAGCTTGTAAAAATCACGAGTCTCCATGTACTCATCAAACCTTTTATACCACTGCTTTGGTGGCTGTTTTAGGCCATACAAAGAGTTTTTATGGCAAACAAGTCTTATTTTTTGACCCTTTACCTTAAATCTCTTAGGTTGTTTCATATAATCCTTTCTTCCAAATTCCCATGTAAGAAAAGTGACTTCACATTTAACTGTTCTAACTCCAAATCTAAAGGAGCAGTTAATGACCCCTTATAGAATGTTTGAGAATTGAGTACAAGTGATGTTTTACTAAAGGTGATCATCATCTTCCCACACCATTTACAAGATTTCTCATTGTCAATTGTATATTGGTCTTCTACTTTACATAGTTTTGATGTTTAAAGAGTGGCTGTGCTTTGAAAGAGGTCCTTTAGGGGGTGTTCAAAGGCTAAAAAGCTATCCATATGAAATGCTATTTCCACAGACCCTGCACATTACAGGATCGCTTGAATAATGATTGAAACCTCTTTAAATTCGCTTTGATGTCCTAAGATGTTTTTCATGTACCACCACATACTGCTTGATTTCACTGGGATGAATTCCATACCCTACTATCTTCATGAATGCTTGATATAACTTTTCCCAATGATGCAAGTTATTAACTTATTATCTCCACCAGCATTTAAGCTAAGAGGACTGTGTTAGCTAGGCTTCCCACTCTTAGTGCCCTTGCTCGTGAGCTGCAACAATTCTCTCCATACCTCTAATGTATTCGAATTAGGACTTATCTTTGTCACTTCAATGCAAAACTGAAGTGACAATAGCAAAGGACTAGATATTTGTTTCTGTCAAGCTAATTTTTTTTAAGAACAACGACTTTCTTTTTTGTGTTTAGGCCACTGTACTCTTTAATTTGGAGAGCGCCGTTGTTTCACTCTGGTCGGGCTATGTTGTCTTAACCGGGCACACGCTGGTTGGGCATTTCCCCGGAAAACCATACCGGCAGCTGCCACTTGACAGTTGTTGTGCGGCCCCAAAGAACTCTCTAGCGTAACACACAGGGATGAAAACCAGGGTGGGCTCGGGATCCGAATTGACAAACTCGTAAGGCTTAGCTCAAATCCTTTATTGTCAATATCCACCCAAAGTGACACAAGTGGGATCGAACTTGGGCCTCCACTGAAGAACCCAAACCTTCCTACCACTAGGCCACAACTAAATATTGCCATCAAAAATCATAGAGTTGTGTTTTGAAACCTTAATCACTATATCTTGGTATTATAAAACTTTGATTTTGAATCCGGTTTATAAGTTTCATGGTTTGTGTATTTTTGTTCTCACTAAAATCAGTTTTTAGGTTGGAAACGTAGCTTATCAAGGAAATTGTTCACGACCTCTACGGTAGATTAGGTGTACCATTAGGGTCTTGCCTCAACTTATTGGAATGAAAGATCACATTGAACGCATCACTTCATGGCTAAAAGATGGATCCCTCCATACTGCCGATATTCTCACTATTTGGGGTATGGGCGGGATAGGGAAGACATCTTTAGCCAAGCATATATACGAGTTACATTGTCGTGAACACTTGAGCAGCTTTGTTGGAGATATAAGCAGGAGATGTGCTGGTAAACATGATGGATTGCTTGATGTTCAAAAGCAACTTTGTGATCATATATCAAAACCATGTTTAAATCAAATTCATGATATTTTTGCATACACCTCTATGATTGAGAAGGCACTTGCTCGTAAGAAGTTGTTACTAGTCCTTGATGATGTCGATAGTTTGGATCAATTGGATGCTTTACTTGGAAACAAAGGTTTTCATTCTGGAAGCAAAATCATAATAACTACCAAGGACGCATCCCTAATACAGAGATGTGCCCTATTCAAAACAAAAGTTAAGCCCAAGCATACGGAGTGTACACTTGAAGGCTTATCTGAGGACACATCTCTGAAGCTTTTATGTCTTCATGCATTCATTTGCAACTATCCGACGAAGGCTATGAAGAGGTGTCTAAAGTCTTGCAAGGTATTGTGAAGGGCATCCATTAGCTCTAGAAGTTCTGGGCAAGTCGTTACATAAACGAGATGTAGCCGAATGGGAGGATTCCATAGAATCTTTGAAGAAGGAACCTCATTCCCATATAAAAAATGTCTTGAAGATGAGCTTTGACACTTTGCCATTCGAAAATGATAAGGAATTGTTTAAGCATATTGCATGTTTTTTTGTGGGAATGAATAGAGATTTGTCTGAAACAATATTGAATGCATGTGATATAAACACGAGATCTGGGATTAGGAGTCTCATTGACAGATGCTTTCTTAGAATTGAGCGGGATAACAAGTTGGTGATGCATCAGTTGGTTCAAGAGATGGGAAGAGATTTAGTACGTCAAGAATCACGTGACAAGCCATGGGAGCGTAGTCGATTATGGTGTCACGAGGAGTCATTCAAAGTGTTGAAACAAAAAAAAGTAAGAGACAGTGTCTTCTTTAAGTATTTATGCATGTTATAAGTATTTTTGTGGTCTATATACATGGGATTTTATTTTGAGCTCTTTTTTCTTTGTAGGCTACAGAAAATCTTCTAGGTCTTACCCTTGATATGAGAATGCTTGACAAAAAGAAGTCACGTGGGTCATTTGAGTTGCAAACAGGGGCGTTAAGTAAGATGGATAACCTAATGCTACTACAACTCAATTATGTGCAAATAAGGGAATGTTTCCAGAATATTCCAGAAGAATTGAGATGGTTGTGTATGCATGGGTTCCCTTTAAAGTCTATACACCTATACTTGCCATTGGAGAATCTTGTTGCTCTTGACATGTCCTACAGCAATATTGAGTCTTTTGACGTGTCTTATAGTAACCCACAACCATCCTTGAAGAGGCAAAAGGTAAGACTTTAGATAATTGTGTATCAGATTGGTAATAAACTAATAATTAATAATCCATTAATTGGGAAAAATTTCAACCACTTGGTAAACTTTCAGATTCTAGTATTTAAACCAAACAGTGTTTAGATTTACACGAAATCACAATCAGATAATCAAAGCCTTAATTAGGTCATTGGCACAATTAAGACCAAACACATAATTATTTAGCATTTTCTTCTAATCCTTTAATACCAAAAAAATCGATTTTGTAGGCTGTAAAATGAAGTTGGTTAGCTAGAGAGATTAAACCATTGTGTTTATCCCTAGTTTGGTTGGCAGAAAAATCATTGCCAACTACCAATGCATGTTGTTTGGCTCTGCCTAAACAAAACTCCTCACCTCCTAAACTATGTTGGATCGAGCTTAACTTGAGATCTCTTCGTTCTCGTGTAAATCTCAATTACATAAAAAGATTGATAACACTAAAGTCACCACACACAAGACAAATCTTATTATTCATTTGTCTTGAGTAAATACATTTCATGAATTATCTATGTTTTAGCAGTTGGTTGGATCATGCTCAAAAGATAAATCATTGCTTGGATCATTAAAGATTCTTGATTTGAGTTTCAGTGAAAAACTTCACAGTCTTGGTGGTTTTTTCGAACTCCCTGCACTTGAACGGTTAATAGTTAGAAAGTGCATCAGTTTGATTGAGGTGTGTGACTCAATTACGCAATGTGTTGAACTTGTCCACATTGATCTGAGTTACTGCTACAAGCTTAGAAGGCATCCAATATCTATAGGCAAGCTAAAGAAGGTTAAAACACTATTGTTAGATGGTTGTAGTTCTTGTCAAGCTCAAACCGAGGCTATACCAAGTGATTTGAAGCTCTCTGTGTTTTCTCTACCGAGCTCATTGAGAACTTTATCACTTGCCAATAACAATTTGTGTAACGAATCCTTTCCCAAGGACTTGAGTTGCCTATCGATGTTACAGGAATTATGTTTAGATAATAATCCAATTGTTTCAATGCCCAATTGTGTGAGAAGCCTTCCTAGGCTTGAGAAACTTTATATGGAAGACTGTTATAAGGTGGTATCAATTGAGAATCCTCCGCGTAGGCTAATCAATTTGTACTCACACCAGTTTCAAACATGATTATAGGCCTTTGCTGAGAAAAATTAAATTTGAACTAGAAATGTCCCCACTCAACTTATTTGGATTTGATGAATTATTATCATCATTTGAAATTGATGGTAGGATCAAAATCCAAGATATGGCATGTGTTGAGGAAAAGGTGCTAGATAGTTTGGGCTGGACAAACTTAGAGTTTACTAAAGAAAGGCGCTTAGAAACTCTTAAATGTAGACAATGGGATAAATCTCAAACCCAGGTTTCCTCCTACTCCTACTATTTATCTTGTTTGTTATTTACGTGCGTCTGCGAGCACGTTATGAATTTAAGGTGATTAATTAATGTTTTATTTGACAGATGTACTTTGAATTTGGAATATTCAGCACGATGTATGAGGGGAAAGAAATGCCGGAGTGGATTAGGTGTAAAAGTGAGGGCACATCAATATCAGTTACTATCCCATCATGTCCTAAGACGCTTCGAGGATTGAATTTCTGCTATGTAGAGACAAATCCACATACTTATTTCAAGTTGCCAATTATAAAAATTAGTAATGTTACAAAAAACCAAACCTGGATTTATAGGCATTATATTGAAAAAGTCAAGTTAGGTGGAAAGGCCGACTCGATATGTTTGCTAAGCCATTGGATGTTTGGGCCGAATGAGATGAAAGGTGGTGACCACATTAATATTATTGTAGAGTGGTTACATTGTAAAGAGCAAGTTACAAAGGAGTGTGGGGTTGGCCTTGTGTATGATGATGATGATGATGATGATGGAAGGATGGCGGAAGATGTGTTGGGTTATTATAAATCATGGAATCACATAATCGGTGGAGATCTCTCTGCTTTTCAGCTAACAACAGGAAAATACATTCTAGATTACTGGTTATTTAAGTTTTGTACCAGTGAAACATATTATAATTATCACGCTTTCATTGATGAGGGTGCCAATTACAAAGGTATATGCCGTTTTTATTGATAATATATGGTCAAGTTTTATGTGAAGCATAGTTAGTAATCTATAATCTTTCATCTTGTTTCTTTTCACTAGAGGACAGAGTGGTCTTTAAAGCTTTCTCCCAGAAGAAGTCTGCAATATGTACCTGATCTCAGGTATATTTTCACTTCTATACTATTCTCTCATTACAAGATCAAAGGTACTATGGGATATGTGTTAATTTAAGTTGTATTCACAGGCAATAACCTATATAGAATTATAGCCTTTGGAGTTGATATATAGCTGAAAATTTGAAGGCTAAGACAGATGATAGCTTGTCAATAATCGTCTCTGGACCAGCAACAATATTTTGAATGTATATATTGTGGAATATGTCAGTAACATTTTGTCTGCATAAATTTTGTTATTCGAATAACTTTGTGGAATATGTCAAACTATACATTTCTATTACATGTAGTAATAATTGGTGCTATGCGGTCGTAAAGAGCTCACAATAATCAGTGTTATGCAGTCGCAACACGATCACAGTAATTAGTACTATACAGTAGAAAACGCCAAAACAGTCACAAAAGTCCTCGATCACAATAAAAAAGATCAGCGGTAGCAAATAGGTGGCAGCAGGGCAATCACGGCGTGTGTTTTACCCACCGTGATTTCGGTCGCACATTGATCGCCACACTGAAAATTCTGTCGTAAAAAGCGTGTTCTCTAGTAATGTACCAACAAGTAAGTTATTTTATAAAAACATTTAACTCTTTGTTCGTATAACTCACTGAAAAGCTTATAAAAGATGCTCGGGAGTCGACCACGTTTTGGAGTTGACATGCTAAAAGCGAAAACAGTCTTACATGCGAGAACAGAGGAGATGAAGTTGGCTATGCGAAAACTGTCACTTGAAGGTTCAAAAGCGAAAACTGAAGAATGCAAAACACGACCAAATATAATCATACCAAGTAAAATCCCACCAATAGCACAACTATTAGTAGGGTCAGCCGATGAGAAGAGGATGAGATGTAGGCAAACCATACCTCTATCCCGAAGAATCTAGTTGCTTCCATCATAGCTATGACACCAAGAAGGAAACGCCAACAATAAACAAATAGGTAATAATTACATTAGTCATAGTATTAAATAGATAAATAAAGATAATGGTAATAGTAACAAATAATAACATATGATAAAATACAAGATAATAATTTAAAAATAGAATATAACAATAATATATTATTTAGTACTAAAAATCAAAAAGATACACACATATAAAATTAAATTAAGTTGAATTAAAAAGAATTTGAACATGTACAAGGATATGAAAATAAATAATTAGCGTGTCACAAGACAGAAATAAGTTCAATAACAACCCTTAAGACGCATTTTAATCAAAACTATACATTTCCCTAAATGTCCTTAACCTTAATTATACGTCGCCAAGAATTTCCATCCTCAACTATGTCCTCGGAGAGGTGCAAATAGAGCAAATTATGCCTAATTCTCTCATCCCAAGTCAATTTGGGTCGGCCTCTACCCTTCCTCCTCCCCCTACAGTAATGTTTTCTACGGCTCTACCCAGAGCCTTCAACCGTCTTCTCTTCACATGTCCACCGTCTCAATCTCCCTTCCCTTTCCTCTCTAAAGTTTCTCGCCACTCCTCCAGGCTCATGTTCAGATCTTATTTTCCCTCATCAACTAACACAATATCATCTGCGAACATCATGCACCCCGGGACTGTCTCCTGAATCGAGTTTGACAACTCGTCCAAGACTACTGCAAAAGGAACGTGCTCAACGCTGATCCCTCAGGGAAGAAGTCGGTATCCCCACAGGTGTACGAACACTAGTTTGTAGTCTTGGCACAGGTGTACGAAGCTGAAGAATGCAAGAACTCTATATTTGTGAAAACTAGAAACTGCTTGCATATAAATAGGGTTTTCTTATTCATTTTTGTAGCACTTCTTTTCATTGTATTGTCAAATTCTATGTAAAATCCTATGATGATGAATGAAGCTACAACTAATGTTTACATTCACTACTACAAAACTAAGCATTTGTGACAGCCTTTTCGGTCGGAAAACGGTTGCAACTGCCCTGTTGCGAACGTTTTGCAACTGAAAGTGTAGTCGGAAAAACGCTGGTCGCAGTTGCTCTGTTGCGACTGTTTTGCAACCATTGTTACATTTGCGACCGTCTTCCGTTGCAAATCTTCCGACCGGTGCTGCGATCGCAGATATTCCAACGGGTGTTGCGATCGCAGATCTTCCGACCGGTGCTGCGGTCGCAGATCTTCCGACCGGTGCTGCGGTCTCACTTCTTCCGATCAGGTGATAGGTGCTGCGATCGCAGATATTCCAACGGGTGTTGCGATCGCAGATCTTCCGACCGGTGCTGCGGTCGCAGATCTTCCGACCGGTGCTGCGGTCTCACATCTTCCGACCGGTGCTGCGGTCTCACATCTTCCGATCAGGTGATAGGTGCTGCGGTCTCACATCTTCCGACCGGTGCTGCGGTCTCAGATCTTCCGACCAGTGCTCGGTTGCATATATTCTAACCACTACTTTCTGCGATCAACTTGCACCTGCTCTCTTGAGGCAGATTTGTGACCATATTTATTTCACAATGCAGTAGAAATATTTTTTGCAAAAAAAACTATTAAAATATCAAATAATAAAATTATAGATGCAAACACAAACAAAACAAGAAATTTCTATAAAAGACGTTCAATAGAAAATGTTATTCGAGTTCTGTAAACATATATAAAAAAATGTTATTCTAGCTATACACGCTTTTTAGTAAAGAAAATCCGCATATGCTTTCTAGTAAGTGCATTCATGAATACAGCTCCCGAATTCGTGTCATCAGTCTTCACATCTATTCCTCATGGCCTGCTCATTAGATAATTATTAACATTTTAGTTGATCCAAGTTCTAAGTTCTATCTCTAACGCCAATTAGTAAAATAATATATCGATTGTTCACCTGCACAAGCGCTCTTAGGCTTGATAGACAGCCATATTATCCATGAGCTCTAAACCTGCACGTTGTGAGCATTGAAAAAGCAGAAAACAGTTAAATTCATGCAAGTATTCATAGGAAAGAGTAAAAAAAACTTCAAAATAGCATGGAATCCATCATTGATTCATATGTTCAAATATCACGTAATCTTGACTGAGTTATGCAACTTAATAGATCTTACCAATGCAGCAATGATACTCTTCTGGAAATATACCTTGAGAGCATGCTGAGCTCAGCCTTAGTTCATACCTAACCACTATACAAAAGAATTAATTCATGTTACACCTTAATATACTACTCCCTAGTCAATATCAATTGGCTAACGAACTAAAACAGTTTTAATATTTATTACACACTTAAGTTTCAACTAATTGCAATAACAACAGTAGATATTAATGTTCTACTACAATCAATCAATCAAACATACCCAGTATTTCCCACCACAAATAGCCTAGGCTATCATAAGTAGGGTCTGGGGAGGGTGGGATGTAGGCACATCTTACCTCTATCCCTAAAGATAGAGAGGTTGCTTCCGGCGAGACCCTCAACTCAAAAGTAAATAGATATACAGATAATGTTTATATATATATATATATATATATATATATATATATATACAATCAACTACAGTACTATGATATTAGTCTGTTTAATTCAACATTTCACTATAGGTAAACGAAAAACACAACACACGGTAGAATTTAGTAAATAATAATAAGTAGAAAATAATAATTCTAAAAGTAGAATTAATAGTAAGAACGATAGTAATACCAACAACAACCACAACACCCACCACAATAGCAATAGCAATAGCAAAAGGGATAGTAATAATAATAGCCCGTCATTCTAAAGGTCTTTAACTTTAATTCTACGTCTCCAAGAACTCCTATCCTCAACCATGTCCTCAGAGAGGTGCAACTCTAGCAAATCACGCCTAATCCTCTCATCCCAAGTCAATTTGGGTCTACCTCTACCCCTCCTCCCCTCTATAATAACGGGAGCCGTTGTCTGTCTCCTTTTTACATGTCCAAACCATCTCAATCTGCCTTCCCTTATCTTATTTGATATAGTAGCCACCCCCAGTCTTTCCCGAAAAGCGTCGTTTCTTATTCGGTCTAACATTGTGTGTCCACACATCCACCTTAGCATCCTCATCTCTGCTACCTCCAACTTGCGCATGTGTGTCTTCTTAATGGCCCAACAATCTGTTCCGTATAGCATCGCAGGTCTAATCGCAACCCTATAAAATTTTCCCTTTAATTTAGTAGGGAACCTCTTGTCGCACAATACCCCTGTGGCAGCTCTCCATTTACACTATCTTGCTTGGACACGATGGGCTACATCACTATCTATGGCCCCGTCACTTTGCACAAACGATCCCAAGTATTTGAACTTGGTTGACTGCGGAACCTCCTGGCCTTCAATTGCGATTTGGACATCTTCATCATCGTTTACCCCACCAAAGTCAGAGTAAAGATACTCCGTCTTTGACCAACTAATCTTCAAACCTTATTCTCTAGAGCAGAACGCCACTCCTCTAGCCTCATATTCAGATCTTGTTTACTCTCTACGATCAACACGATATCGTCGACGAAAAGCATGCACCAAGGAACAGTATCCTGAATCAACTTTGACAACTCATCTAGGACTACTGCAAAAAGGAACGGGCTCAATGCTGATACTTGGTGAAGGCCTACCTCTACTGGGAAGAAGTCCGTATCCCCAACAGGTGCACGCACGCTTGTTTCAGACTTGGCATACATATCCCTAATTATCGATATATAGATATATATAACATAATATAGACTGTGTCTAAATATGAAACGGGCCTACTTTTTATTAAGAGACAGGATATTGTTAATTTACAATCATCATAAGATTATGCATAGAAAAAACATTTACATCACCTAATTATGTAGAGTAACAAATCTTACCTCATAGCATATCCAGCCTACTGATACAATGACGGCTACAGCCAAAGTGTTTGTTAAGTTCTTGTATATATCTAATTTGGCCAACATTCGTTGTCATAGAACCCATTCAAGTTTAGAATACCGGTGACAATAGTTAAGATAATTTATAACCTATTGAAGGCCCTTAATAGAATAAACTCATGTGGGCTTTATTCCTAAAAAATTTGATACAGTTTCATCCTTTTGTTTGACAAATAGGATAATTTTAAACTCATTATTACTCTCTATCCAGACAGAAAAATAAAGGTGGATAATAATGACTAGGCTAGTGCATTTTTCTTTACTTGAAGATTATAATACTAAATTATTTTAATGATAATCTAATCTTCTGCATAAAATGATGTGTTGCATTAAAATGCACTATGGATAACTTTTGACATGCTCAACCAGTTTCTATTTCAGCTATCTTTTTAGTTTAACCCATTAGACCTACCACAAACAAAATATAACCCAAACCAACCATTCATATGTAAACGGGTGAGTTTGTGTCAGCCCAAAACATTTTAGAGAGAGAGAGAGAGACCTTTAGTAGCATCATATCCAAGATCCGAGTCATCCTGCTCCAATAGTTTTCCAACAACAGAACCTTCGACTCCAGCAGTAGAAGCGATCACGTGCATTGGTGGTTGTACATAGAAAACCAATATAAACTAAAAGGTCAGCAACTGATGAGGTTGGTTATTTGATGTACAATATAAACCGCACTGTGAAATTATGACTTTTAACAAAGCATATAAATATACCTTGAGAGCATTTTGGATTGTTTGAAACACCAATCTACTGGTCAAAATTGCAATCTGAAGCATTTCAAGCTCCTGGGAAGCATATAAAAGAGTCACGCCTCCACCTACACAATAGATAAGTTACAAAATTATAAAATAAAAGATACCTAAATATGATGGTATGAAGATATGACTAGTTTTTATTTAAGCTAAATATTTTAATTTTCCTGTATAATTCATTCCTTCCTTATCTGCATCATTTGGAAGATGCCAGTAATCTATATCTTGAAAACTTGGTTGAAACATTTCATCGAGTACTTGATGTGTATCTCCAAACGATACCAAATCAGGACAGTGAATAATCACTTTGATTTTAATCTATTCATGTACAACAACAATGAAGACTAAATAACTTATTGTAGCGCTACTGATCCGTTAAAGCATAAATTATGGAGGATTATCTATATTGCAACTTAACACTATTGTGGTGGCCGGCTACAGCAGCATGATCACTACTATATTAAAAGGTGTCATCAAATATATAAAGCAAACGCAATTAGAAGGGGCGTTCAAATTACCGTAATATCAAAAAGAACATTTAACTTCTAATGTTAGTTAATCTTCATACAAAATTTATAAAAGCATAATCTATCTGTACTTGTACTTCAATTTGGAAAGAAAACTTCAAATTAATCCTAAATTAACCATTCTACTCTATTACATCACTAATATTGAAAACCTAATAGACATAAAGTAACAGTATTGGTGATGACCTGTACCTGTAAGTGACATTTGAGCCAAAACAAGGTACACCTCAGTACGTAATTATCGATTAAGCAAATAAAACGTTTTTTGCGTAACAAAGGAACGATTAACCGTACGGGTCGGGTTATGACCCAGAAATCCCGAGGGGCCCATCTATAAGTGATATACGTTTAATATAAGCTAAAATATTAGTAATATGGCCTGAGTTTGATAGCAAACAAGTTAAACGAAAACATGCTCGTTTAACTACCCGCTATAGATTTAAACGCGAAAGATAGTTACAAACCAAGCATTGTATCATCCGTTAAGCCGAAAAAGACTTACCAAACATTTATTTGAAATGTTTTAAGCGATCCGTGAAAATATTTTCGATTTTTACAAACGTATAGTATGTTTTTATAAATTTACACAAAAATAGCCGAAAAACATTCGTTTTCCGCACTGTTTGACGCACCCGGTATATTTTTCACCGCCAAAAACCGAACCCGATATAAATTTGGACTTGGCATTTCACATCCGGGAACTCAAAACAAGTAGTGGGCCAAAAATTGGGCAAAGGGGGGCCCAAGTAAACTTGCGGCCGCCAAACCCCCCCCCCCCCCCCCATAATGATATTATAAATGGTTACTTCCTATTTAAGCAATCCTAGACATGTGAACAACATTATTTATCAAGATTCTGAGATTACAATCTGACTTCTTCATCCATGCTCAAACCCTAGGTAAATATTAATTTTAATCAAGTTTTTCAACTTGTTAATCATGTTTAATACCATATAAACATAGTTTGATTACCAAAAATCATTCCTAACCATACAAAAATCTTAAAAATGGTCCAAAAATATGTTTTGATCATACATATGGTTAGGAACCTGGTTTGATAGTTTTTTTTGCCATAAACACGGATTAAAGGGTTGAAACGGTGTTTTTACGGTTCAAAAGTTCGTTTTTGTGCACTAGCCGAAACCCTAAGTTAAAGGGTTGTTCTATTGATGAAACCTGCTTGGTTTGTGATATAGGACCTGTACCTAGCCTACATAGGAGCATAAGAGCTTGAAAAGTTGATTAGAAAGGCAGAAACGAACCAAAACCGCTAAGGTAATGCCGAAACACTCGCTTACGGGCTGTTTAGGTTAAGGTTGTGATGTGCATATTATTAGGCCTTGAAATTTTGCAGGGATATCAGGGACCATGTCATTGCGTCCCTGTTTAAATTTGGTAATTTTTTCGACCATCCGAGAATATTTGGCGAATTTATTACCGAATTGGGACGTTTATTTGGGAAAAATAGCTAAAATACTTCAAAAATTACGAAACTTTTCTAGGAACTCAGATTTGATGTATTTTGATCACATATGAATTTTGAGATCATTTGGAGAAGTCTAAAGGTGTTTTGTGTATATACGTTCGTAGTGAATTTTTATAGCCGAATTTGGGCCGAAAAGAATATTGCACGAACTTTTTACATTCTGGAATTGATACAGGTTGTTTCGGGACATGATTTGAGTATTCAGGAATTTTTGTAGAATTTTTGGAAATTATTTGGGGTAAACGGACGATTTTCAGGCGAAATATAGCTGATAAAATGAATTTTATAAATTAATAAATCAGTAAATAAATTCCAAAAATATTTTTTATGAAAATCTACATATTTTAATTGATAAGTGGCTAAATTTTCATAATTTAATGATTAACGATTAATTAATTATGCTAATTTAAAGATTAAATAAATTTAGTTTTCATAAAAACCGGCAAGTTCGCGGTTAACGAATCTGCGGGAATATCAAAACACCAAGAGTGATAAAAAATAATATTTTTGGACTAATTATGTAAAAACGAACTTTTCTATGAGAAACCTGGACAATCCGGATGGATTTGTGCGCGTTTCTTCTTAAATCAAACTGAATAAACAGAAACGGGCCCCGTGGCTAATCTGGGACCCCAGTATGTGATCCTTCTTTATAACTTAATCATTTTGTTAACCAATACATTTACCCCAAGCTTATTTTCCCATAACTGTTTTCTGAACGCGTAAACGAACAACTTGAACCCAGCTGAGAAAACGGTAATCTGAGCCAAGTTCAGTTCTAAGTATTAGACATTGAACAACATCACAACCTAAGCCTATTGCCACTTTCTGGGCGTTCCAGCTACACCCAGATTAGCTATAACAGCCCAGTTTAAGTATTGAGATTATAATAAAATTAAAATATTAATATTATATAATATGAATAAGAGGAACTACTCATAGCGGACCCAACCACGAGCTGATACAGTACTGATTATCTACTAAACCGTGAGTTTCATGACCCCACTCATAAAACAGTTTTACGAACTTATTGGGGTGAAAAGCATGTTGATTACATATACATACGTAAAACTTGTATTGATGTGAATTATCTAAGTGCTAACACACGAAAGATCCCCACGATCACAGTGATTAACTTCGAGCCGGTGGCTTGTGAATAGTACTATTGGTTGACAAACTCAAGCGGAGCCGGCGTGTATTGCTGAGACTTTATCCCATATGCACATGACCATAATATACAACAACACTAGTAAGTGTTAGACAAAGCTACTTGGGGCATGTTTGTGGGCGGAAAGGGGCCACAGTGGTTGATTGAGAGTGGGAAAATGGATGCACGCAGCACATACAGTTAAGGCTTGCACTGTATCATAGCATAATTACTACATATACAAAACATACATACATATTTCATGATAACAAGTGTATAACTTGTGAATACTCAGTACAGGTTTTCCTTGAAACACGAGAAACTCACCAACTCTAGTA